>NC_048316.1:1695398-1845222 GCF_013100865.1 Trachemys scripta elegans | reverse complement strand
AGCCCACTTCTTCGGCTGTAGCCCACGAAAGCTTATGCTCTAATAAATTTGTTAGTCTCTAAGGTGCCACAAGTACTCCTGTTCTTTTTGAGGATACAGACTAACACGGCTGCTACCCTGAAACCTATCAAACTCTCTGTGTACAATGACCCTCCAAGAGCGAGCTGGTCTAAATGGTGACCGGCTAATCACTCACTCCTGCTCCCAGGCAATGCCTGGCCACCAGGGAGGGGTCTCCCACCTCCAAAACGAACTGCTCACAATTGCCCAAGTGCAACCATTTGTTTACAGTCTCCTCTGGAGCACCAAGTAGTGGCAGGCCAGGGGCAATCTGGACATTAGGTCAGGCCCAACGGATCTGTGACAACTCCTGTGTTACTAATCCAGAGGATGAAAGCCAACAGGATTCCTTTTGATTGCCACAGGATGAATGAAACTGAGACTCAGAATCTCAGCCAAGCTGCAGGGAGCTATTCTTAGTTTTCTATCTGAAAAAAGCTGTATTTTCTTTCTTAAAAGATAACTATGGAAAAATAAACAAAGTGTACAGACTGCTGTGCTGTTTGCCGTACAACACCAGTCCCCACACTGCAGAAAGTGTACAGCAGCCAGCGGTAAATTACACCTTGCATTACACGACACAAAAGTGAGTGGAGGGACTAAGCCAGAGGCGCAGAATCAGGGAAATTCAGAGTTCCCTTAGGCAGTATGCCAGAACCATGTGCTGTGGAGAGAGCTCTTGCAACGTCTAGTGCACTAAGACAGACAGAATTTCAGCCACAATGCAGAAGTTCCCCCTTTCGGCAGCACTTGTACTTTGTGCAGCATTTGGCAGTTTAATTTTCCTTTGGGGTGTTTTGACACTTGAAAAGGGCGGAAGGGGAAGAAGACAGAAGACAAAAAAAGAATTAAGTGTCCACCCACAGTGGATCTTCCAGACCAGTTACAGACCCTTGCAAATACGGGTTCCCAAGCAGATTGGCCAGATCCTTGGCCTTCACAGAGTTCAGGTGTCATCATCACAATGGTAATGATAAAACACCTTCCAAACTCTGTGCTGGGCCAATGTCACTGGCAGCCGGGGCTATGTCCCTCCTATGTGGACAGAGACGTATCCAGGTGAGTCCCACTAACATTAATGGGAATCCAATAGCTAATCCCCACACATGGCTAAAGACTCATTCTTCCCTCTCTTGCTTCCTGCCACCAGTAACAAGAGCGCAGGGTAAATGCACAGCTGGGACTTCTCACCTTATTCAGTTTTAGAATTGCCATTTAGCTGTAAGAAAAGGCAGCGGTGCCACACAGTGCAGTCCTGGGAATGAGTGATACTTGAGTGTATGAAAGACTCATTATTCACTAAAGATCTGTAATAATCCCCTAGACATTAGCTGAATGGCACATATTTAACCACGCACCAGCGCTGTTTGGGTTCCAGAGTGGCTCACCCACGTACACAGTGGAAGGACAGGCTGGGGTATAATTTCCAGCAGCTCACGTCTGCAAACACATTTTAAACATGAGCAAGCAAAGGGCCCCATTGTATAACCCTCCTGCTGGGTTTGCACTTCATTCTTCCATGCAATCTCAGTTTTCCACCTGTCAATCAAGCTAAGGATTCTACACATACAAGCACCCTACTTACTGATCCATGCATTACTGACACAGGCTGCACCCCAAACCCAGGCATCACCCCTCTTGTATGCTCTTACTCAGGGCTACTCGCACCACTGGCCAATGCCCTGTTGCACAAGAAAACAAGTCTTCAACCAATGATTCCTCTTAGCAACATCTCCCAACATCATCTCTGCTTCCTGCAAGCACTAAATTAGTGGGAAACCAAGCAGATAATGAGAAAGGAAAGTTAAAATAAATAGGGATTTATTTATAAATAGGGAAAATAACTCACTGGGGAAAAAAAACACTAAGGAGAAAGTTATTCATTTCCTACCTGCATGTCCAAACCATGAATGTAGAGGACAACAAAAGCACAGACACTAGTGGTCAAAGAGGGTGGATTCACACAGGGCCGATTGTGGGATCTGTAGGAGTGGCACAGGATTTTTCATGGCATTTGCAGAGAAATCCGATGCTCTGCAAAGCCTGCAGAGCGAGTCCTGCTATACCTTGGAATTCTCCACCCTCCTTGGCCAGCAGTTGACTGGCCACAGAATGGGATACAGTCTAGCCTGGCACGTCTAAGTTCCTGGCTCCAATGCAGTAGGTTGGTTCAAAAGCTGTTATCAGACACCTAATCTGGGGTCTGCCCAGGCAAGATTTCAGAAGGTTGGAAGTGAAACCAAGAACAGCTTCAACAGAAGGCTGGAACTTTGGGAGTTATATTCTTTCTGCATGCACACACACACACACACACACACTCTGGAAAGGGCCTTCCTTGGACTGAGTTAAATATAGGACACGTCATTCAGGGAAGGCAGAGTGGGGGCAGGGCTGTTCCTCGTTAGGATTTGGGAGGGTGGCAGGAGAACACAACCCATGGCAGCCCAGGTGAAAGATGCCGATGTTGTTCCTAATGTTCCTTTGGTGCTAAATTAACACTATGGCTCCACTGATTGCATGGCTCACAGAAAGGGCCAGTTTCATGCGTATCAGAGAAACACACATTTTTTAGTCTCCTTGCTCTCTGTCAGGAAACTCCACTTATCACGCATTCATAACTTCACCTTTCCAAGGGGGGCCAGCTACGAAACCAACTGGACTATGCACATTCTATTAAAAAGGGAGTCTCCTATCAGTCCCCAGAAGGTTGATGTGAGGTTCTGAACCTCTTAGCAAAGCGAAGTGCTTGTAACTCCCTGGGCGCAGCACTGACAAACCCTTTCAAACCGCAGATGCGGTGACAGGGCTCTTCAGTGCTGTCCTCAGCTGATGTAGGAAGGCGGCTCCTCTCACGCTGCCGGCAGGACGCGCGCGAACTGTGAGACGTTTGGCTCTGTGAAAAATCACATCACTGGGAATCATTTTTCAGAAAGAAAAATTGAGGAAAATCAATAGTGGCTTTTCCGCCTTCTGCAGCAGCTACGTGAGAAGCGACACAGGAATTTGCTGTATCCTCCTAGCTTGGGAATAGACGCCAGCCCCCACCAGCCCGCTCTGGAAGCTGGATAGGACTTAGTAACTTGAACTGCAGCAGAGCAGGGAGAAGGAGGGGAGGTGTTTAATCCTGCTCTCCACTCTCGGGAGCCATGTCTTTGTTAGTAGCATTTATTCATATTTCTGTGGCACCCACAGGCCCCAAACGAGCCTGAGCAAAGACGGGCTCTGCCTGGAGAGCTCAAAGGCTAGGATTATGGCAAGATACCACAGGTGGTCAGATAGACAAACATGGGAGGGGCAGCTTCACGGGAGCCACTCCAGCTTTACACCAGTGGAGTAACAGAAGAATCTGGCCCCAAGACCCCAACAATAAGCTTAAAAGCATTTTGTTGCCAAACCTGACAGCTGGGCCAGGTGCCTCTCGGAGTATGGAGCAGCGTCTCCATCACTCACTCTCTCTCCTCACCGGATTTGAGGGCAGCCACTCCCCCCAAGACTGGCCAGGCGGGCAGGCGAGCTGCTGCACCGATCAGGTGCTAGGAAGCACTAAAAACACAGCAGGCACTGCCGGCCAGAGGAAGCCTGCCTGCATTAGCTCTGCCAAGTTTGCCATCTTCAGCTGCTTCGAGCCAGAGATCCAGAATCCCCCGCTGAACATCGCTTCCCCCGACTGCACGGGCAGCAGCTGCCTGGCCAGCAGGGCACTCTTCAGAGGGCAGCAGGAGAAATCCCAGAGCAGGGGTCTGGCAATTATTTTACTCGGGCAACAAGACAAAGCCATCCATCCGGACCCACGGAGGTGAGAACAGACAAGAACAAGCAGATCTTCTCGTAAATGCTGCCTCCATTTCCAATATCCTTAAGTCAGAACACCACCACCACTGGCATGCCCCGTTTAAAAAAAACAAAATGCTTTTGCTCTCTGGCTGCTATAGTTATGGACATGTGACAGAGCTATAGTTATTCTGTACTGTATGGCCATTGCATTACCTGGGCTATATTAGTATTGAGCGGCTACAGCTGCTGTTTTTGCAGAACTCATTAAATATTAAACTTAAATGATGCCAATATTATCCGCTGTGAAAACACACCCCAAAGAGGCTGACGAAACACAGCGACCATTTTAATTATTTAGGCCGTGCCATAACTGCCCCGGCGCTTTAACTCAAGAAGCGATGAAGAGAAACGACAGGCACAAAAGCTCTCCTCTGAATAAACGGAATGTCCTTTGCAACAATGCAACGTCACGGGCGACCTGAGTTCGGGCCCCTTGACCTGTGGGCCAGCAGGGGCAGCTGCCAAGCCCCAAGGAAGGGAGAGGTCCCGATCATTTTAGGCTGAGCTCTGGGCTGGTGGTGTCTTCCTCTCTCCGCAGCCGCTCTGAAAGAGACTGTCAAGAAATACCTTCTCTTGACGTGGGCATTTCTCCAGTAGCCCCTTAGGACACTTTGATTCTGCAGCCGGGAGTAATCAAACAGCTGAGTGAGACTGCTCTCCTCTGTAAAGCACTCTGAGATGCACAGATGAAAGGATCTCTGTAAGAGCCGGTATTAGTGTTATAATAAAGCAGCTTATTCCCATCTTGATACATGCTGCAAACTGCCATATACACAAATGTGTTTCATGTGTGCCTAGAGAATAGAATCACCCTAAGGCTGCAACAGATTCCTCACAGTCATTTACTTTAAACTACTTCCAGTCCAGACAAAATAGCAGCTAAATAGTGCTGGGGTAGGCAGATATTAAGTTACATCTAACTAAATTCACCAGGTGCAACCTCTTCTTTCTGTGGTTCACATGAGTCTGAATAAAGATACAGTGTGTGGAAGCTGCCAAGAATACAAACTTGCCTTTTGTTTGTTAGTTTGGTTTTGGAGGGGAAGGCCCAGAAAAAGAGTAGAAAGAAATTTTTAAAAATGACAGGCTTTTAAGAAACAAATGTTCCTTATTTCAAACATAGAGGTGGAGAGGAGGCCTTCTTTACTGCACGTGGCTGCTAACCAAAACTGCCGAAGCTCTGATGTGTTTGAATGCAGCGCCCATTGCAGCAGTATCAGGGCACTGGAACAATTCAGAGACATCACAGCCTCTCAACCAGAGGCAACCAGTTCATGTCTCTACAGAGCCAAATCCTGCATCCCTGCAGTGTTCATGCTCCCACTGCGGGGAAAAGGATCTGAAGATTTTCACCCCTATGCCTGCTCTGAAATGTAATTAACAGGCTGACTAAGCCAACACAAAGGTGAATCCAAGTGATTTTAGAGTATAGACCATTAAGAGTTTTTACAAAAGCCCATTTTCACTTGCAACAGATTATTGCCTGCTTCAGAAGGGTCCCTATTTTCAGCTCTAGACAGGGAAGGGAAACCCATTCTCAACACCACCATTGTAACCAGCACACGCAGGGAGCCTCATCTCATCCTCACCTGTCCACGAGTGTGAGATGTCACCTACGCTGCAAGAGGAATTCAACGTGCACACTAGATAAGTGGCGAGTCCTTGCTGGCTGAGGAGCACACTAGCTGTAGGAAAGTCTTGTCAGAACCAAAGCTTAGGCTGACATTCATTTCTCAGGTCGGGTGGTCTAAACTGCAATCTACACTGCAGAGGTGCTGTGAATATGCTGACGACAGCAAGAATAGCTGCAGGCTTGTATCTGATTACCGGAGCATTTAACGATCGAGATACACACAGGAGTTTATGGCAGGATGTTCATTTGTGCACACATCGCACTAAGATTATCGGTGGCATGTATTCTTGTAATCTGTACCACCTGCCTCATGGGCTGTGTTTACTTGTGGCAGACTCTGCGTCTCTTGGGTCAGAGCAAAGGCTACCACACACCTCTGAGTCCTTGTTTCTACCCTGGAATCCTTGCTGGAGCCTGGACATTGCCTCTGGGCAAGGCCAACACCAGACAAGCATCATGGAAGTTTTTGTGAGTCTAGAGGGACAATTCCTGGAATCACAGGAGTTACAGATGGAAATGACCTATTAGATCTTCCAGTCCATCTCTGCAAATACAGGACTCTTCCCTATTGTACCTCTTCTAGTGTTTCCTCTAGTTTTACGTCCACGAACTGGCAGTACTTTTACCCCTTCCACTGCAAAGTTATTGGCATCAGTAATGTTGGGCCCCCCTTTGCACAGTGCTTTGAGATCTACAGGGGAAACAGATTCATAGTCTAATCAAGGCCAGAAGGGACTACTAGAATCATCCAGTCTGATCTCCTGCAGAACACAGGCAGTGATTTCACCCAGTTACCTGGTGTTGAGTCCAATAATTGAACATGCGATACAAGTATTATTCATATGTTGTTCCGCAGACCAAGAGAGCTCACTGCTATTAATATTCGTAAACACCCTCCTTCCTCCCACCAATAATTCCTCTACCTCCTTGGCGGACTATCACACCTCACTTGGATTTATCCAAACTGTACATCCTCAACTATATTTATTCTATACTCCTCAGCCAAGCCCCTCGTCTGAGTATCTCTGAGCTCCCACTGGTTTGCCAATATTTCCCAGCAACGCGATGCCCAGAACTGACCCCTGGGCTAGATGTGATTGCACCAGAGCAGCACAGAGCAACCATTGGCTCCTTCCTCCATGCCAGGCTGTCTCTTCACATGCAGCCCCCGGTAACCTGGCCTGCTTGGCAGCCACCCCACAGCACAAACTCCTGTCTCACTGCTCGCCTGCCATCACCCCAACGGTGCGCGCAGCATTTCTGCTTTCCAGCACCAATGTTCCAATTACTCCCCACTGCATTCCTCTCTCCTCCCCATGTTCAGCTCACTTCACTGGCTAGGTTTTTAATCTTTCCATGCCCCGTTTTTTATTTCTCTCTCCTCAAGCATATTCTCAAATGCTCCCAATTAATATCACTGGTACATTTCATTAAGATGCTGTTCACCCTCTTCTAGATCATTCATGAAAATGTTAAACAAGACCACCCCTAGCACTGATTTCTATAACACTAGACAGCGCCCCCCGATTCAATACATCCCCAATTAGCATTGCTCTTTGTTGGTGGCCTTTTAGTCCGTTTTCAATCCACTGGAGTGTGTTATGTGATGAACAGAGCAATATGTGGATTAAAACCAAACAGAACCACATTTAAATGCCTAATTTGTTTACCTCCCACCCTGCTTCCCAAACAATAAACCTTTACATTTTACAGTTATTAAGGGAAATCTGAGTTGCTGTTATTTGGCTCCAATGAGTTAAGTCCTTGAGGGAGGAGTAATGAGAGGAAATCAGTAAAGGGAAGTTTTAAGGCAAGAATGAGGCTGTAAAAGAAACACCCATGGAAATGATAGAAACCCCATTGCCTGAATCCTTTAATGCTAGATCAGACAATAGCCAGACTGTGTAAAAGAGGGCAGTCCAGTGCAATGGGAGGAGGACAGTCTAAAAAGGCCTTTTTAGCATCTAACTTTTCCAATTCTGAACCATGTCTCTGTGGTTATGAATAATTCAACCCTGCCTTCCCAAGGGTTCAAGATTCAATAATTTGGGAGTGAAAATCAAGTGCTGGTTGATATGCTGCAGGGACCTGCAGAAATTAGAGTCTCTGCTTGTTCTGTATAAGAAAGCTTACTAATAGTGCCAAACACCATGCTGTTTGGTCGTGAATACAGAGCACTTCCTGCGAGACATTTCAGACCAGCTAGTTTAGTTTGAACAGGGTGAGATGGAGCTGGATGGGAAGTGTCCTTTTTCCATTTGATGGCTGTCGGTATTTCTAACACACGCTGTTCTCACATACATGTCTGGAGTGTTAGGTTATTTTGCAGCCTTAGCTGAAAATGAGTCAATTATTTGGTAATGGGACTATAGGATCAGAGAAGGTAGAGATGGAAAAGACCTATTAGAGCATCCACTCCAGCACCTGCACTTGCAGAACAGAATCCCTCATCAAAAGCTGTAGGCCACTGACAGCGCCATGGATGCGCCGGACCTGCCAGTTCTCTTGGACAGATGCGGGCGATGTGCCCTGCTGTGCATGCAGCACCTCCTCCCACTCGGTCACTTCGTTCCTGCCAGCAAACAAAGGATGGGAACACACCAGAATCCTAGTCCCCTCTCGGAGGCAGACACGGTCCCTGCCGCAGGGACGAAGCCAGGGCCCCTCACCTGCCCAGCCGCAGCGGGGACAGAGAAGTACAAACCGTTTCCAAACATTTTTTTAAAAATCTCTCTCAAAAGTGGCTAAAAACCAGTTTCGGAAGCGAAATCCAGCAGGTTACTGACCAGAGGGATTTTCTACAGCGAGGTGCCTGAGCTCCTGCAAGCATGAATCCAGCACGCCCTGACAGCCCCCGATTGACATCACTGCAGCTACAGCTGGGTGGCCGGAGTGGGAAGGGAAACAACCCGGCCAAGCCCCGACAAATCTCCGGGGCTCGTGGAGGAGGAAGGCAGCCGGGGAAGCGCTCGGGTTCCAGGCGGGGGTTCCCAGGCGGTAGTCGGGCTGTCCCAGGCAGCCAGCCCCAGGGCACAGGGGCCGGGCGAGTGAAGTCCCCGGGGTAGCCCGGTGCCCAGGTGTGGGCGGAGCCCCGGGCAGGTGTCCAGGTGCACGTGCCACCCCAGAGGGGGGCAGGGCTCGGCGCACCCCCCAGCACCGGGGGCGGGGGGGCGCTGGGTGTCCCCGCCTGTCCAGCGCCAGGGGCGGCCACTCCAGCCCCGTGCTACGCGGGGACGCGCTCCCCCGGCTGCAGCCCCCCGCCCCCGATGCATTCCGCCCCCGAGCCCCGGCGGGCTCCGGCTCTTACCTGGCGGGGCTGGAGCAGCCCGCAGCCCGCTGTCCCGGTGGCCGGGCTCCCGGCTCGGGGCGGGGCGGGGCGGGCAGGCGCATGCCTGGCCGCGCTCCCCGGCTCCGAGCTCCTCCCGCGCCGCGCCGGGGCGGAGCGGGATTCCCCGGCCGCCCCCGCCTGGCTGGGACCCGCGGGCGGAGCGTGTCCCCCGCCGGCTGCTGCCCACGCGCCGCCCGGGGCCGGGCTCTGCAGACACGGGGAGCGCGGCCAGGGGCCCCGGGGCTGCGGGAGGAGCCGGGAGCGCTGAGAGCCCTTGAACCGGACTGTAACCCGGGGTGAGGGACCCCACCAGCCGGGGGTGCGCAGCGCCCCAGCGCCCCCGTCCCAGCCGCTGTGGGTGGGTGGGTGGCCGCGCCCCTAGTCCCCGCCCCCCACTCCCAGCTAGGGTGACCAGATGTCCCGATTTTATAGGGACAGTCCAGATATTTGGGGCTTTTTCTTACCTAGGTGCCCCTGTGTGTGTCCAGCGAGGGTTGGCCGGGGGGGAGGGGGCAGCACCCCAGTCCCAGCCCCTGTGTGGGTGTCCGTCGGGGGGTGGCCAGCAGTGACCTGACTTGGCCAGGGGCAGGGCCCAGCCAGGGCCCGGCTGCATGGGCAGTGGAGGGTGCCCTGGAGTCTCTAGGAATTAAAGATTCTGTCTGGCGATGGCACCTCCCGGAATACGTCCAACCACAACCGGCCGTGCCGGCTCGAAGGGACCCGTGTGCTGGGTCCCACCGGCGGGGACCACGGGAAGGGCAGCTGGGAGTGCTCTGCCTTGTCACACGGACCACAGGAAGCTGGGGTTTGACTGGAGTATCCCGGTTAGAAAGACACCCCCGCCCCCCATCTGACAGTGCATTTATCGCTCTTGGCTATTCCAAGGGCTGCATGACCCTGAGGGCACTGGGCCATGTCTCCAGCCCTCAGATCATGCTCACCTGCGAGCCTGGTGGAGGCCGGATTTAGTGGTCTCTCCCTGTGGAAAATGATCAGATTTCCTCAGCTGTCAAATGTAAATCAGAGCAGAGCCCCTCACACTTCACTGTGTCCTCAGAGCATCCAGGGGAGGCCAGGCCCTTGGCCTCATTATCCCCGGGGGAGGGAGGCACAGGGAGATTAAATGACTTGCCTAAGGGCACACCGGTAGTCACTAGTGCAGGGACGGGAACAGGGATCACCCAGGTGCCAAGACAATGGAGCTAAGCCTGGGCCATCAGCACCTCTGAAGCAGAAAAATCAGCCAGGGAGCCTAGACCAGCAAACAGAGGCAGTGTCCTGCAGGGAGCCATTCTGCACTGTCCCTGCACGGGGACGGGGACACAGACTGGAGGAGCTGACAGAGTTTTTCCATGTGGGTGGCTCTCCCACAGCGACGCGTGAGGACAGGGAAACAGCAGGTAAAACTGGCAAGTCCAAGGCAAGGTGACAGGAAGCTGGATAAACCTGCACACAGTACCCAGCTTTGTAAACCACATTTGCCTGGCTCTGACCCTTCATCCAGACACGAGAGGTGCTAGCCATCCGCCTCTGGCCACCTTGTCTAAACCCCCAAGCAGACTGACCACACTCCAGCTGCTTGTGTCTCCAGTTCTGGGGAGGCTGGAGGGCTCCATGCAGGAGCTGCTGGAACTGTCATTTGAGTCCCAGCCAGAGTCATGGGGTCGGAGTCCGGCAGGGAATCAGTGGGGCTAGTTTAGTGGGTCAGGTGAGCAGGATTTGACCACATTTAATGCCAGGACTGGAGCACGGAGGGGAACTAGCTCGGCTGAGGATGGTGGTGTGAGGTGCTGAATCATGAGTCAGTGTGTGGATTATACGTCACAAGCAGATTTGAATATCATTCCCCCATCACCTACCTGCCAAGCCCAGCCTGCCACATTTCTCCACTCAGCTGAGAGCACCCTGAAAACCTGCATTATGTGCTGCAGACCTGCTGCTCTAGGTGCGGGGAGGGCAGGGGCTTCACAAGAGAGAGAGATTCTGCATTGAAGGCCACATGCTTCCAGCCTACCGACGCTGGGGTTTCTATTGTATCTGTCACTGTGACCAGCCCTAGTACACCCCTCTAGGCAGAACTGCTTGGGGGCAAGGGTGTTCGGAGCTGATTTCACCTTCTCTCCTCTGCTGTTTTCCTGCTGCAATTCAAAAGTCCCCAGCCTGCTAAGATTGGAAAGTGAGAGCTTGGCTAAAGCTCCCATGGGAGAGCCCGTAGGGGTGACCAACGCAGCCCACTGGAGCTCATCACAAAGGGGAGTGAGTCGAGAAGAGGATGGTGATCCCTAGCTAGTCAAGACTCTTCATCTGGCCTGGGTAGAAACCCTCACACCGAGCCCAGGCAGGCCCAGGCTTTGATTTATTTTGTTTCTCTCTCAAATACAGCTAGTGCCCCTGGGGCGTTTCTCCTTTTCCTGCCCACAGCATAACGAATTCACTCGCTTCCTTCCTGCTCTGGAGCGGCAGGAGCCTGATTCCCTGGATGTTCAGCAGCTTAAACTGTCTGCCAGTTGGCGACTGATCGAAGCAATATGTCATTTAAATAGAGAAAAGCGTCAGCAAAAAGCAACAGCTTCATCGCTACTAGCCAGTGTCTCCAGCTCTCTGGGAATGCCACCCCTTCTCGAGGAAGCCATGCCCAACCTCCCAGGAGCAAAGAGCATGGGCTCGCAGTGGGTTTGCTGTTAAAGGCTGTTTATAATGGACTGGAGGGAAGTTGGGAGCCTTCCTTCAACGTAACTTTCTGACACAACCCTATAGCAGGAGTGTGTGTTCTGTGAACAGGGAAAAGCAGTGTGGATTGTTAGTTCAGCTCAGACCTGCTCCAGCTAAGGCAGTAGCAAAATGTATTGAGGTGTGAACAGAGAGAAACTTGAGAGGGTGAGTTTAGTACCTACCTGTTTAGATCATGGGTGGGCAAACTTTTTGGCCTGAGGGCCACATCAGGTTTCCGAAATTGTATGGAGGACTGGTTAGGGGAGGCTGTGCCTCCCCAAACAGCCAGGTGTGGCCTGGCCCTGGCCCCTGCCCCCATCCAACCCCCCCTGCTTCTCACCCCCTGACAGCCCCCCTGGGATCCCTGCCTCATCCACCCCTCCCTGTCCCGACCGTGCCCAGACCTTCCACCCCTGACTACCCCCCGCCACCCCATCCAACCCCTCCTCTCCTTCCTGACTGCCCCCCCAGGATCCCTGCCCCATCCAACCACCCCTTCTCCCTGACTGCCCCCAGAGCCCCTGCCCCAGACTGCCCCCCTCTGCCCCATCCAACCCCCCCCGTCCTTCCTGACTGATCCCCAGGGACCCCTGTCCCCATTCAACCCCCCTATTCGCTGCCCTCTGACTGCCCCACCCCCTATCCACACCCCCGCCCCGTGACCACCACCCCGAACTCCCCTGCTCTTTATCCAACCCCCCCCAAACCTCCTTACCACGCTGCCTGGAGCACCGGTGGCTGGCGGCACTACAGCCCGCGCCGCCCAGAGCAGCAGGACAGGCAGCCACGTTGCCCGGCCAGAGCCAGACACGCCACCATGCAGCACAGAGACCGGGTCAGGCCGGGATCTTCAAGAGCCCCACCGCCCAAAGCATTGCGCCGGCGGCACAGCGAGCTGAGGCTGTGGGGGCGGGGGAACAGCAGGGGAGGGGCCGGGGGCGAGCCTCCCGGGCCAGGAGCTCAGGGGCCGGGCTGGAGGGTCCCGCGGGCTGGATGTGGCCCACGGGCCGTAGTTTACCCACGTCTGGTTTAGATCTTGGAAGGACTAGTAAAGTATTAGCTCACTATACCATGCAGGTGGCTGGAATAGTCTATTTTTGGAACTGGTCAGAAGACAAGAATATGGACCCAAATATTTGTATTCCTCTTCACACAGGTGAGCCCACTGACTGGTTTGGGCTTTGCTCTGAAGATGTGGGCTGGGGAGAGGGAAAGCTATCTGGCTTCATGAAATGTGCCCCATGAAATTTGGACCATTGTAAAATTGACATTCGTTTCTATTTCTGGGTAAGTTGCTGAGAAGCAGGAGTTACCTCTTCCTGCTGAGACACAGGAGACTTGGTATATTGATGTCCCACTACTTTGTGTGTGAGCCACTTTACATAAAGCTTGGTGCAGCATGCACTGGTAAAAGGCTTAACGGCTTTGCTAATCAGGCTCAGGGCATTCCTACGGTGAGCTGGTGGGCAGGGTCACCTGCCAGGGAAGGGAGAGCAAGCTCCAGCCCTCAGTCCTTTTAAGGCTCTTCTGTTGGGCTTGTTTTATTGTCCACACAACTATCCCTGAAAAAAGGAAATCAACCGAGAAACAGAGCAACAATCCCTCAAGACTTTCCTTGCTTCAGCCCGCCAGCCAGGAGCGGGCAGAACACATGGTTCTTCTGCCCTTTTACATTGTGCCCCAACCAGCCATGTGACAGACACCCTGTTAACCCTTTACAGGCTGCAGCACTTTTACTATGCCCATGTGTATTTATATAATTTTATTCTGCCGGTGAAAAAGACCTTGGGCACTAGTAGAAGTCCACAATGCGATCACTTTATCCTAAACTGATGCAAATCTACATTTGTGCAGATTTCGCTCCTGTTTTCTGTTTTGCACTGGTGTTGCCAGTGGTGAAAACTTTTTGCACAATATAGGCCAGAGGGTAGAGAGCCGCTTTGTCATGGAATAAATGCTCTTTACTTCTCTTCAGCTGCTGTCATCTCGGTCCCCTGGCTTGCAGAAGGTGCATTTGCAGGGAGATGGTAGACACTAGTACTGGTGCAGGAGCGAGTGATGCTGGTCTATTGAGCACAGACACATTTTGGCAGAAGGCACACGGCTTGTGATGACTTTCTTCCCACATCCACCAAGATCCCTCCCTGGTTTATTTCTATTTTTCACTTTCCTTCCTCAGAAGCCCCACACTGCAATGGCATTCCTGCTGAACTTGGCTGCGGGAGGCCTCTGCTCAGAGGAAGTTGCTCTTAGAGCAAGCTGGATTACTGCCACCCACCCAGTCAAGGTCAAACCCTTCACACCATGCTCAGGCCCCTGCAGTCTCAGGCAGACGGCGGGTGGGTGGGACACAGCTTGGTCTCTGCACTCTGAACTTCTGTTGCACGCCAGTGGCATTATTGCTAGCTGCCATGGTCAGGACTTTCCTGATTCTGTACCCAGTGTCTGCCTGCTGAGCAGGAGTGCTGCCCTCCTCCCTGGCTCCTGCCTCGTGCCCCCTCATCCTGTAATNCTGAGCAGGAGTGCTGCCCTCCTCCCTGGCTCCTGCCTCGTGCCCCCTCATCCTGTAATAATGCTGTGACCTTTCCTTTATCTGGTTGTCAAGGTATCAACCGCTTTGCGTCGCGTGGCAATCGATGCAGTTTGGGCTCCAGAAGCTGTGTCAGTCTGCGCTAAGGGATTCTAAGTGAATACTAATCCAAATGCTGCTAAACATTTAATCCGAATTGAAAAGCTGACAGCAGTCTGTGTGCATCGGCTGAACCCTCTGCGCCACGGCTGGAGCAGGCAGGTTATAATTTCGTCATTTTATTGAACAAGGTATAGCAGTTACCCTGCTGGAGGCAGAGCCAGTCCCTGCTGGACTATGTGGGAACCTAGAATACTTCAGTTTGTGAAAACGAAGCCCCTCCTTCCCGGGCAGCTGAATGCCCACAGCAGCCAAATCTGCAGTGGGGAGAGGGACGTCTTGCTGATTAGAGACAAAGTGAAGTTGTGGGTTACTAGCAATATTTACAGGCTTGGTTCCCGTGAGAAGAACGGTGCAGCAGTGATTTGGGTTGCTAACTGTCAAAGGCAGCTGGAGTAGAGCAATGGGTACAGGATGGAACTGGAAGGGACTCATAGACACCATATACTGACAAACCCTCTTATAATCAGACAAAAATTAGTGTGCGGTCAAGACCCAGAATTGAACATGTAACTGAATGTAGTGGCTTGGAGAGGTTCCTCCCTGTCTGCGTTAGAGGGAGGCCACGCCGCCTTATTATGCCACCTAGCGGCGGAGAGCTGATCAACAGGGGACCAGCACTCGTAACAGGCTGGGGCAGGCAGCAACACCCTCAGCCTCCGGCTACTGGGCAGGGCCGAGCAATACCAAAGCAGCCTCTGGCCTAGCTCCATGGCTGGGGCAGACAGCAGACAAATGCAGGGCCTAGGGCTTAAGGGGAGTAGGCTGCCACCCCAGCAGTGGGGTAGGCGGTAGGGGGAACTGGGCCCACCCTACTTCACTGGGTTCCAGCCCAGGGCCCTAGCAGTGGCAGGGAATCCCAACACTGGGACAGTGGCGATCCTGCCAAAACACACTGACCATGGTTTCAGCAATACAACCGGACTAATGTCTGGTTTCCCAGGGCTACTTTCTACCCCTACTTGTTTGTAGGGCTTCATTGCTCATGGGCCCTCAGACTCCTCGGCAGTTCCAGCAGCTCCTCCAGAGGCAGGGGTGGATACAGCTCAGGCTCTCGTTCAGGGGCCAGTAGCAGTGTCCAACTCCTTCCCTGGCTCTCCCCAACAGAGCCAGAAGCCCTGCCTCTTATACTTCCTGTTTGGCCCCTCCCCTTCCGGCACAAGGAGTGGCCTGGCTTGGCTCCACCCACCAGGGGGTGGGGAGTAGTTCCTCCCTGTCTGCCTCACTACACTCAGGAAGAATATCTAATTGAACATTCAGATGTGAGTGTGGTGACTGGCTAACGAGCCTAGCTACTGTCCCAGCCCTTGTAAATCAGTGACCAGGGAGATAGAGCCCAAGGGGCCAGCCTGGACAAAGCCATGAATCACAAAGGCCTTGTGTCTCGTCCATGCTCGAACATCAAGAGCAGGGCAGTAGGAATATAGTACTGACCACCTGCCCAGCATGGTGATGGGGACTGTGAAATGCTCAGGGAGATTAGAGAGGCAACAAAAACAGAAAACCCAGTAATGGGGATTTAAATTATCCCCATATTGACTGGGTACATCACCTCAGGATAGGATGCAGAGATCAAATTTCTATACACCATTAATGACTGCTTCTTGGCGCTAGGGTGAGCAGATGTCCTGATAAAATTGGGATTGTCCTGGTGTTTAACTCTTTATCCTGCGTCCTGACCGATGTACGATCAGGACGCCATTTGTCCCCCTATTGTAGGGTTGCCAGGCCTCCGGCTGGTGTACAGCTGACAGGCTCCCTACGTGGCTCCGCCCAGCTCCCCAGAAGTGGTGACATCTCCCTCTGGGTCCTAGGCACAGGGACAGCCGGGGGGCTCTGTAGGCTGCCCCTGCCATGAGCGCCAGCTCCGCAGCTCCGATTGGCCAGGAACCACGGCTAATAGGAGTTGCGGGGGTGGCACTTGTAGATGAGGCAGCACACAGAGCCACCTGGCCACACCTCTACCTAGGACCCAGAGGGAGATGCCAACAGCTCTGGGGAGCTGCCTGAGGTAAGCACCACCCAGAGCTCACCTCCTGCACCCCCTTCCCCAGCCCTGAGGCCCCTCCTGCACCCAAACTCCCTCCTGGTGTCAGCACCCCACACCCCCCTCCTGTGCCACAAACCCCCTGCCCCAGCCCTGAGACACTCCTGCTTGCAGTGGGGGCTGCAGCTGTGGCCATGTGCCCTGCCCTGGGGCATGTGGCGGGGGCCGGGGCTGTGCACCCACGGCTTGTGGCAGAGGCTGGAGCCAGGGCCGTGCGCCCTCCTCCCCATGGCTCTGGTAGGGGCTGTGAGCCTATAGCTGCCCCCTCCTCCTCCCCACACTGGGTCGTGATATTTTACTTTTGCGATCTGGTCACCCTGTTTGGAGCAGTTAGTCCTGGAACTAAGAAGGGGAGAGGCAATTTTGATTTAGTCTTAAGTGGAGCACAGAGTGTGGTCCAAGAGATGAATATAGCTTACCCACTCAGTAATAGCACCCATAAAGTAATGTAATTTAACATAGTTGTAGGAGGGGAAATACCAAAGAAACCCACCACAGTAGCATTTAATGTCAAAAACGAGAACTACAGAAAAAACGAGGAAGCTAGTTAAAAACAGTCAAGTCTGCACGTTGGATGGAAACTATTTACTAACACACCATAATAGAGGTTTCAACTAAATGCATACTCGAAATAAAAAAAACCAAACAAACAGTAAGAGGACCAAAAAAAACCAAACAAAAAAAAAAGATGCCCCCATGGCTAACCAACAGAGTAAAAGAGGTGATCAGAGGCCAAAATACATCCTTAAAAAACACTGGGAGTCAAATCCTAGTGAGGAAAATAGAAAGGAGCATAAACTGTGGCAAGTCAAATGTAAAAGTTTAATTAGGCAGGCCAAAAAAGAATTTGCAGAACAAATAGCAAAAGACAATAACTAACAGCAAAAAAAATGTTTTGGTAAGTACATCAGAAGTAGGAAGGCTGCCAAACAATCAGTGGGGCCACTGGACAATACAGGTGCTAAAGGAGCACTCAAGGAAGACAAGGCCATTGCAGAGACGCTAAATGAATTCTTTGCATCAGTCTTCACTGCAGGGGATGCAAAGGAGATTCCCACAACTGAGCATTCTTTTTAGGGGACAAATTTGAGGATCTGTACAAGATTGAGGTGTCAGTAGAGGAGGTTTGGGACAAATAAGGGCAGATATGATCAAGGTCTATAAAATCATGACTGGTGTGGAGAAAGCATTATTTACCCCTTCATGTAACAAAAGAATCAAAGGTTACCTGATGAAATTAATAGGCAGCAGATTTAAAACAAATGTAAAGAAGCATTTCTTCACACAGCGCACAGTCAACCCATGGAACTCATTGCCAGACAATGTTGTGAAGGCCAAAAGTATAACTGGATTCAAAAAAGAATTAGATAAGTTCCTGGAGGACAGGTCCATTAATGGCTATTAGCCAAGATGGTCAGGGTTGCAGCCCCATGCTCTGGGTGTCCCTAAACCTCTGATTGCCAGAAGCTGGGATTGGACGACAGGGGATGGATCACTCAATGATTGCCCTGTTCTGTGCATTCCCTCTGGGGCACCTAGCACCAGGCATGGTTGGAAGACAGGACACTGGGCTAGATGGACCATTGGTCTGATCCAGTGTCCCCTTTTTCTGTCCTTTATCTTTGTGATGCACTTAAAGGCAAAGTTGACCTTTTAGAGGTTTGATATGAGCCAGAACATGTATTTGGTGCTTAGTTTGGGCTTCAGCACAAGCCAAAGAATATATGGAGATACACCTATCTCTCTCATAGAACTGGAAGGGACCCTGAAAGGTCATCGAGTCCACCCCCTGCCTTCACTAGCAGGACACCAAGTACTGATTTTGCCCCAGATCCCTAAGTGACCCCCTCAAGGATTGAACTCACATCCCTGGGTTTAGCAGGCCAATGCTCAAACCACTGAGCTCTCCCTCCCCCAAAGAAGTTACTGCTGGTGGCCCTGAGTAAGCAGCCTCACTAGCTTGCAGGCTGAATTCTTGCCTGAGACACCACCTGTTTCAAGGACATCACTGTCGGGTGCACATCACCCAAGATAAATGCTAAATGTCACCCCACGCTGCTGTGCCCTCTAGCCTAGAGCAGTCGTCACAGCTGCCACTAGTCTCCTCACCTGCACATCAGGCCGTTTGCTGCCTCTGTACAACTTGGGAGGATGCAGATTTTCCCGAGCTGCCGCCTGAGGATGGAAAGGGTTTGACGTCTCTTTGGCGCTGGTAAAACAGAGGTTCCAGGACACTGCTGGTTATTTCATGTCATTTCCCGGGTAGTCCTAGAAGTCAGGCAAGAATTTCTTTCACATAAGAAACTTTCCAGCACAGGCTTCCAGATCGTTAGCAGAACAGGGCTTCCTAATCTCATTGCCCAGGAAAAACAAGGCCTTGAACCAAAGACCCATTCTGCGAAACCCAAGAGTTTTCGACGTTCTAGAAGCTTTGCAAGCTCCAGAATAGGATGAGGGCTTCCACTCCATGGCCTGAGGGCATCTCCCAGCTGCTAGAGAAAAGCCTTGCGAACATCTGCAGTCACCACAGTGATATTAGTCAGTATTTTAATAGCGGTCAGGAGTTCAGCTCGCAGCTCTCTAGGGGAGGGGAAGGAATTTGTTGAGTCTATTATAGATGTCAGTCCATATCTGGTCCAAAGAAACGTAATAAGGCCATCTATCCTGGAGCCTGCTTTCCATGTCAACCAAGCTGAGATATTCAGAGAGATAGACACTTGACTGATGAGTCCCGAACATCATTCAAACAATGGGTCACTCACTGTTTGGCAGCTGTCAGAGGAAAACTTTCTTTCTTGTCTTTTTGCCAGCCCCAGGCTTGTGTTCCTGGTGATCCCACTGCAGTCACATGCCACATCCTGGAGAGGATTGCTCAGGATGTTTGCCAGACACGTTGCTGCTGAACAACAACAGGAAGGTAGGGAGCACTTGCTTCCCTGCCACGACCACCCTGCTGCTGGTGCAACTGGGGGAGGTGCCCACAGTCCGGGGCCTGATCTGCAACCCAAGAACGCAGCAGGCTCAGCCCAGTATTACAGGCCAAATCCTGCTTGCCCCTCTCTCTCACTGGCTTCAGTGGGGTTATAAGGTGAGCAGGACGTGGCCCTACGCGGGTTAAAAAGAGACGTCCTTGCAGACAAATGAGGATCAGGGCAGGGAATTGACATGCCCTAGAGCTGATGCAGCCGTCGGCCTCTATGACAGAGCTGCAGTAACTACTGGTCCCAGGCTGCACTGCTCGGATCAAGAGGTGGGATCTGTAGTCTCTCTGGACTGAGCATCCCCATTAAATACAAGATCCCACACAATCCACTGTAGAGCTGCATTTCACGTTTGACCTGTCAACAGCACGTAGGTGATTTACCAGAGCTCACAGCGCCAGTCCTCGGCTACGCAGCTCAGAGCGGCTGGGTGCCGTATCAATCTGGGCTGCTCAGAGACAGGGAGATGCCTCTTCAAAGTTGCTGCAATGCACAGCACTGCTACTAGGTGTCACGCACACACCTGTGGGATGTGTGGCTGAATTTGCTCATGGTTACTTAGGGGTCATGGACACTTAGCCAGTCCCACTTGTGTGTGCTAAGGTTCTGCACAAAGTCCTGGGCATTACAGACACTGAGTGTTGAGTCTGGGCTTGGGTATCCATTTTTCACGCTCCAAGGCCAAGGTTGGGGTCGTTCTGGTGCCAGCCAACTTTACAGCTCACAGTGAAGAGCATGGTTCGTGCCAGACTGCATCTGTCCCTACTGATCTACTACTACTGATCTCCAGGGGCCACATCGGTGCTTTGAGAGGCAGGACTTAGCAGATGATTCATTAAGTACAAGGCGAAGGACTCAGCATGAGAGAAGCATAGAAATATTGAGGGATACCAGAGAGCAGGTGCAGGACATGTGCGGTTGAATCAGGAGTGTTTGTGACATCCGAGATGCAGTTGGATTGTGTTGGCAAATCTATGGTCCGTCCTGTCTAAGCAGAACACGGTGCTTCAATGGACACTCGTGAAGACCTTATTTAAACGAAAGTTTGAATTCTTTTTCCTTGGTTTAGAATTTTTCAGAAGTTTGGAAAAGAGGACGCTTCCCCCAGATGGAAGGGTTAACCTGGTTAACCAACACTGTTCCCCTCCCCAGCGAGAGCCGCGGGGGCTGGAGCCCCAACACCGGCCGTTTCTTTACTTCTTCTATAGGGAGCAGCACCAGGCCGAACGCCCTTGTTAGCGGCTTGCTGCAGGACGGGAGCGTGCACTTGCACTGGGATTGCGCCGTGTCCCCCACGGCGGCAGCGTCACCACTACATTATTCGTTAAAGGTGGATTTTGCTTAAAGAACTAGCTCATCAGAGGGGAGATTTTCCGCCAGCGTCTGATCACTTTTACCCAGGACACGCCAGAGGCCTTTGAAACGTGTCTTCGTGTGAAGAAACTGTTGAGTCCTGGAGTCGCTGGACATGGGCAGCCTTCTGCTAGGACAGAACATTCTTCTCTGAGCAGCAAACCTGCCTGAAGCATTCCTCTAGCTAGAAGGCTCTCCAAGCCCCCCCCCCCCATGTTAAACAATTTCAGTCAGGCCCATAAGGCCTAAGAACTTTTATGACACTGTTGACCTGTCCGGAACAAAGGATGTCGCCATTTCAAACTGGAGGGCACGTGCTCTAAAGACTGAGGCCTTTCGACAAAATCCAGCAGCAAGAAACATCCCGGCACATAGAGATGCTGTTTTGAAAGACTAGATTGTGCCTTTTGCCGAGAAAGTGACGAGGTCTGAGCCCCGAGATGCTACACGCCAAGGGCTGCTGCAGGAGAAAACAGGCACCAGGCGCCAGTTCAGCTGCTTGTTAAACATCTGGAACACGACAGATGCAGGATAAGAACCCGACTAGAATGGTGCAAAGGTGCTCAGGCACCCAGCTGTGCGGGGGAGGGGAGCCATGTAAGTACCTGCTGAGATAAAAGGGGGTTAACGATTTCAGAGAGGGTTAAACCCTACCTAAAAAGGAGGCTTCGCTTAGCAGGTCACCCATAGTTCCCTAGCACAGGGGCCTTAATTTGATTGGAGACCTTTAAGTTGGGCTTGGTATAAATAGCATAACTAGCAGTGGGCAGCCGCGGAGCATTATTCATGTAACAGACTGACATTTACGAGTCACACAGCTCTCCCCCCCGATGAATCACAGGAGATTCGGTCCGATTTGGGGACACGTCGCATTAGGTGATGCTAGAGCAGCAGCTGCTATTAGAAGCAAATCCCGCTCTCTGTGATTCTGCACAGAATTACGAGGGGTTCTGTGCCGCATGCCCAGGAGTTCTGCCTCTACCCAGCCTCCCCCTGCAGAAAGAATCCACTCGCATCCTCCTGAATCCTGTCGTGCATTGGCTCTTCCAGAGCCATGGAAAATACCTCGAGTGAAATCCTGTGTCGTCATGAAGCTGGCAGCATTTTTAAAGCAGCTGGGTCCAACCTTTGAGAATGCAGTCTGCTTCGAGGGCTTCTTGTGTCAGCCCGGCCGCCTCATGCTCGGAAGCTTTCAGAAGATGAGTGGATTTCTTTTCCCTTTGTCTCACGCTAGCTGTCCCAGGCTGGGTGCGGTTTGCCTCTGGCAGTGCCATCACTGCTGTTCTCAGGCTACTCTTTCCTCAGTCTGCATCTATGGGAGTAGGTTAAACGCAAATAGAAGAGAGACGTGCTCCCTGCCGGGCCATTATATTCCTGTTTCAGCTTGTTCAATGCTGCTCCAGCACCTGGCACTGCACTGGATTTATAAAATGCCAGCACTTGGACTTCTTGTCCCTTTGATTTCTAGTTTGAAGGCTGCAGCCTGTATTTTTCCAGGGCCTGTCACTGTTACTTTTGTAGTTTAAAGCAAAGGAACCAGGCTATGTAATATGTGCAATGAGCCAAATTTATCCTTGGTGTAATTTCACTCACTTCACGGGAGATACAGGCCAGAGATGATTGTGTCTCCAGGTTTAGATTTACTGTTACCAACAGGCTGGCTCTTTTTTATCCTCAGCACCGTGTTCTGCAGCACAAAGCATTGCGTATGTTGTGTACTGGCAATGGGCTGGTTCCTGCAAGGTGCTTTCCTGCTTTTGCATTGTTACCATTATTTACTGATTTAGATTTTGTTCAGAGTCTATCCCAGAATTAGGCTTTATTAAATCTACAGCATCTTGAATTGCCCATACCAGGCAGCCCAACCCAGGAATCCCCACACTAAACCAAGCTCTCCGGACGGCCCACTCCCCAAATCCCAGAAAGAAAAGGTGAGTTTTGCAGCCTGCCTAGAAAACTAACAAATCTATTTGGATGACACTTTTCCCAAATGCAAGAACTGTTATGGGTCAATAGACCCGCTCAATACGTAGTGATTAACCCCCGTTCTGCAGCACAGACACAGATATTTACAGCGTACCATAGCTCCTGTGTCTACTACACAATCACCCTTCTCTGCAACAGCGAGACATGCTGAACTGCACAAGCCCTGCACTGACCGGTGATCCTCCCTCGAGAGAGCAAGCTTTAATTTAATATTTCCAGGCCCTCTGGAGAGGGCTGTGTCGGTTCCAGACATGCATCAACTGGCAATTTTATCCTGAGGCATCTGCAGGAAAATATTGACATCTTAGACGGCTCGTTCTGTTCTATTCAATTCCACAGAGCCCAGTGCTGCTTTCCCCAGCACTCTCTCTGAAGCTTTGTATCTCCCTCCCTTAATTCATGAAGTGTCCTGGCTTCTGGTTTATTTAGTAACCAGCACTGAAACCTCATTTTTTCCAGAACCTGCTATAGCTATTCAATGGGGTCTTTCCTCCAAAGGCTCAAACTGCCCCAGCCTAGTGAGTGTGCACTAGCCCTGAGCCACTTCCGAGTCAATGCACACGAGCACAAGGAGAACCCGACATTTCAGGTCTGCAACTCGGCCAAGGATCCCAGCTCCGTCTGGCTGATCCTAAACGAAGCAGGTGAGAGCAGCGGTGAGCGTAGCCACGTTCTCTGTTCTGCTCCTTCCTGCATCCACGCCAACCTTGCCATAGCCTCTTGCACTCCTAGGCCAGGCACTGCACTGGCCTCAACAAATCCTTATCTATCCTAGGGATTCACCCCCGTTAAAACCTCACGGCCTCCTTCCAGTGCCTCATGACAGCCATGTTCCACTGCATTTATGGAGCTTCTTCATGTCTGCATCCTTTAGTCCACTCGCCTCGGTTGTTTGGTCCAAATCTCATGGATCTGGACTCGTTCAAAGGCTTTTCCAAACCCAGGACCGCAGAGCTCCCACCCAGGTATAGGACTCCACAGGCAAGCGATGAAATGAGCCCAAATGAACCAGGTCCTGCTTGGCCTGTCCAGGGGTGGCCATGGCCGTCCCTGGGACATTCCTTAGATTTTAAGAAAAAGAAAATCATGGGAACAAATACAAATCAAGTAAGACAGGTGTGTTTTAACTGCTGAGTTAACTGGGCATTGAAAACATGCATGGTAGCAGCTCCATCTGCAAACAATAACCAGGTGCTATTGCATTACACGAGTGCCGTCCAGGCCCAGAGAACAGCATTAATACTGAAATTACAGTAAGGTAACTGTAAATACTTCCTCACTTGCTTGCAGATGCTATTAATGCACCAGATATTGGCTGTCATTCAACAGAACACCTTGTAAATATGCACCATTCACAGCACTCAAACTAGTTCAGTTAGTGGAGTCAATCCCATTGCTTAACCTGTAATGTGTTAACATCCCTGAGGGCTCGCCCAGCCTTGCTATTTGGGTGTTGATCTTACTAATCCTTGTATAAAGGGGACAATCACAGGTTACACAGCAGCTCAGCTTGTTGTCTAGTTTTGTTTCGTATGAAGCTTCTGAATAAATCCTGGCTCAACAAAGACGCTGCTGTATTTATCTGGAAGGATATCTGTATCTTACCCCAACTGAGTTAAAGAATCCACTCCTTTATTTGGCCAACCTGATGGCATGTCCCCTTAGGTCCCTGCTCTCCACTCCGGGTCATGCTTTGTGCAATATGGAATGATTGCCCCTAATGGCAAAGCGATCAATCAATGTGGAACCTACCCAGTTTTTATACCGAAAATTCATTCTGAGGAAAACACATGATCAGTCACTTTGTAGAAAGCTAGCAGGTGTATCTGGGACAGCTATTAAACATTTTGGTAAACTGTTCAGTGATCACCAGAGAATGAGAAAACCCTCTTCTCCAGCCAGAGATCTAGATAAGGACCAAACATATTGAAATGAAACATTAAACAGCCCTGAAACCCAACTGTCTCGGCTAAACTATTTTTGATGTTAAAGAAAAATCAAGTGAGATTTCTCTTCATCTCCCGCCCCTCCTTGTTTGTAATTTACCTGGTTCTCTTCACTCCCCGGCTCTGGCTGAACGCCAACAGGCATAAACAGCCCCTGTTCAAACAGGTCTGAAGATCTCTCATGATGTTCACTCTTTGCTCACGTTTAATGTTGAATTGGGATGGAATTCTGATGGCTATAGAAATGATAAATCCACTCTTAACAAGAGCTCTGGAGTCCCCATCTCAAATTGCTAAAGAAAAATGCATTAGTTTAGGACAACAGAAAATCCAGGGCAACATTCATTGCCAAGGAAGCCAAAAAGTTGGATGGAAGAGTCTATCCAACATGAGAGCTGGGCCACTTGAGATGAATGTACAATAACATGAAAATACCAAAGTGATATTGGTACTTGCTCCACAAAGTAATGCTACTGTATTTCAATTGGTTTAGGTCATAATTTAACTTCTGACTCATTCACTTTAATTGGCATACAACTTCTATACAGCAGTACCTCAGGACTCCATAGAGCAGTGAGATTTAGTGTGCTATAGACTTTAAGGACGTGCCAGGCTTTCTTGTGTAACCCGTACTAAGTATTTATATGGGCCATAAAAATTTGCTCTGACCTGTGACTCCCTGTGCAATTGATGTACTAGTCATTACCTCTGTTCATAATTCTGCTATTACAGCGCTCTATATTAACATCAGGATGGTTCATATCCTTGATCAACCGGACAAAACAAAATATCCAGTAATTTCTAGGAATGTATTGCAGACAACTTTTGGTTTCAGAAGGTGGAGGAAGTAAGGAGGGGGACAGCCATTTTAGACGTAATTCTGACTATCAGGGAGAAACTGGTTGAGAATCTGAAGGAGGAAGACAATTTGGGTGAAGGTGATCACAAGATGAGGATTTCAAGGAAAAGAAGGAGTGAGAGTAGCATAAGGATTTAAAAAAAAGCAAGGTCGGTGAGGTAATATCTTTTATTACTCCAACTTCTAAAGTGGGTCCAATAAAGACATCACCTCACCCGCCTTGTGTGTCTGGGACTAACATGCCTACAACACCACTTAAAAAAGCAGACCAACTCAGAACTGGTAGGTCAGGTCCCAGGGGAAGAAAATCGAAGGGAGAAAGGAGTTCAGAAGAGGTGGCCGTTTCTCAAAGAGACAATATTAAAGGTGCAACAGCAAACGATCCCAATATGAAGGACAGATAGAAAGAATAGTAATAGGGCACTCTAGCATCATTCGGAGCGCTCTAATAACCTGAAAATCAAAAAGGAATCCTATAAAAAGTGGAAACATGGACAAATTGCTGAGAAGTACAAAAGACCAGCAGAAGCATGTAGGGACAAAATCAGAAAGGCTAAGGCACGAAAAGTGTTACACCGAGCAAGGGACATAAAAGGCAATAAGAAGAGGTTCTATAAATACATTAGGCACAAGAGAAAGCCAAAGGGAAGTGTAGGTTCTCTACTTAGTGGGGAAGGAGAGCCAATAATGGACAACATCAAGAAGGCTGAGGTGTTTAATGTATATTTTGCTTCAGTCTTCACTAAAAAGATAAACTGTGACCAGGTACTTAACAAAATAAAAATAAACAAGGAAGAAGGAACACAGCTAAAATAGGGAAAGAAGAGGTTAAAGAGCATTTTGATAAGTTAGCAGGCCCCGATGAAATTCATCCTAGGGTATTTAAGGAACTAGCTCAAGCAATTTTGGAACCACTAGTGATTATCTTTGAGAACTCCTGAAGGACAGGTGAGGTCTCAGAGGACTGGAGAAGAGCAAACATAGCACCTATCTTTAAAAAGGGGAACAAAGAGGACCCAGGAAATTATAGGCCAGCCAGCCTAACTTCAATACCTGGAAAGATACTGCGACAAATTACTGAACAATTGTTTTGTATGCACCTAGAGGATAACAGGATTATAAGTAATTGCCAACATGGATTTTTGTCAAGAACAAATGCCAAACCAACCTAATTTCCTTCTTTGACAGGCTTACTGGCCTAGGTCAGTGCTTCTCAAAGTCGGGCCATCGCTTGTTCAGGGAAAGCTCCTAGTGGTCCGGGCCAGTTTGTTTACCTGCTGTGTCCGCAGGTTCGGCCGATCGCGGCTCCCACTGACCAATGGGGCTGCGGGAAGCAGCGCAGGCCGAAGAATGTGCTGGTCGCCCTTCCCGCAGCCCCCATTGGCCTGGAGCAGCGAACTGCAGCCAGTGAGAACTGCGATCTGCCGAACCTGTGGATGTGGCAGGTACACAAACCGGCCCGGACCGTCAGGGGCTTTCCCTGCACAAGCGGCAGACCAGCTTTGAGAAGAACTGGCCTAGTGGATGTGGGGAAGCTGTACACATGCTTGATTTTAGTCAGGCTTTTGACACAGTCCCACATGATATTCTCATGGACAAACCAGGGAAATGTGGTCTAGATAAAATTACTACAAGGTGGGTGCAAAACTGTTTGAAAGACTATTCGAAGAGTAATCGTCAATGGTTTGCTATCAAACTGGGAGGGGTACTTCAGGGATCTGTCCTGGGTCCAGTTCTAGTCAATATTTTTCATTAATGACTTGGATAATGGAGTGGACACTATTCCTATAAAATCTGCAAAATTTACTTAGGAAGGAAAAAATCAAATGTGCAACTACAAACTGAAGAATAACTGGCTGAGTGTACTATTGCAAAGGATATGAGGGTTATGGTGGATTACCAACTGGATGAGTCAACAATCTGATGCAGTTGCAATAAAGGTGAATATTCGGGGGTGTATTAATGGGATTGTTGTAGGTAAGATGGGAGGTAACTGTCCCACTCTACTCGGCACTGATGAGGCCTCAATTGGAGTCTTGTGTTCTGGGCGCCGCACTGTAGGAAAGAAGTGGACAAACTGGAGAGTCCATAGAAGAGCCCTCCCCCCCCCAAAAAAAGGTGATAAAAGGCTTACAAAACCTGACCCGTGAAGAAAGTTGTATAAAACTGGGCATGGTTAGTCTTGAGAAAACATTGGGAGGGGGGGGAGACACACACTTGCTAACAGTCTTCAAGTATGTCAAGAGAAATTACAAAGTAGATGGTGATCAATTGTTCTTCATGTCTACTGAAGATAGGACAAATCATCAGCGTAATCTGCACCAAGGGAGATTGAGGGGAGATATTCGGAAACTCGCTCACTCTCAGGGGAGTTCAGCTCTGGAGCAGGCGTCCAAGGTTGGGGAATCCCCACCACTGGAGCTTTTAAGAATCGGTTACACAGACACCAGCCAGGGCTGGTTGAGGTTTACATGGTCCTGCCTCAGCGCAGGGGCAGGACTAGATGACCTCTCGAGGCCCCTTCCAGCTCGACATTTCCAGGATTCTCTGACTGGCGCACACACCTGCCAAGGCTGGGTGTTTTCACCTCTTTTACCTGGTTTATTGAGGAGATTAGAGTTATAATTTCGATGCAGCTTCTAATGGGAGCTTCTTAACCCTTAACCACAACATGTAATGACGCTAATGAATTCCACAGGGATTAGCCCAAGACACTCAGCATGAAGAGCACTGCACATTTTAGTCCCGTAGCTTCTGTTCAAGGGGCATTCCCCATTCAATTCAATGGGCACGTTAACCCAACTATAACCCTGAAGAGAAAACTCCTGGCACACCGCCTTGGAATAATTATTTAGGCCACACACAATTTCTGAAAAGAAAATTGACACCCTATTATTTTCTTCAACTGACGACCGACCAACTTTATTTATGTCACAGTGCACCTTAAATAACTTCGATGTGCACATAAATATTACATAGATTTGAATGGAATGACTTGAGAGTCCCATACAATACTGAGTAGCATTTATACTTGAGTATTATAAATAAGCTTTGGTGTACATATTTTAGGACATACTGTAGATCAACACTGCATTACAAAGCGTCAAGGCCCTGTGTATTCTTTGCTATGCCCGTTGCTTTCTGTGCCACTCTATCGATGGCAGACTGGAGCCATTTTATTGAATTGTGTCGGAATAAATAATACACTGTGTACAGTAACCTAGTAGTATTTACTTGGACATTAAATCCAATTTTATGCTGCTCCTACATATTCAATGTGCTTTTAAAAACTGATAACTGTACTGCAGAAATTGGCCTTTGGGAAGCTAGCATGGGCCTTTGGCATCCAGAAAGGCACAGCAGTTTGCCTGGAATTATGGAACAAACATATTAGACTGGATGTTTCTGCTAAACTGATCAATAGTTTAACAATTCAAAAACTGATTTAAACTGGCATCATTACGGTTCAGATTTAACATTCAATTGTGACAAACGGTGGCACAGCTCAGACTTCAGAATGATTGTTTCAGTTTACGTGTGAACGCAAAAAGACAAACACTCCATCTCAACACGAGTCACATCTGAAAGGCTCACTTCCTTAAAAAAAAAAAAAAAAGAAAGTTTATCTTCTGGAGTACAATTCTGCAGCACAGAGTGAATTCTGCATCCATTTGCACAGCTACAGGATCAATGAATACACAGGGCTCTGCGAACACTTCACACAACACTAGTGAAAGGTTTGTTTTATTTGTCCAAGTAAATATTTCTAAAGTGGATATGTTTATTTCTAGGTGGCTCTGCCGTAAATATTTAGGTCCAAGATGAAGGGTCATTGTTGAGTGAGCGGTTGCATCTGCACCTGCCTTTTGGCTTTCGTTTGAAGATATCTCCCTTTTCCGTCTTCAAAACGCCTCTTCTCATCTTCAGTTTCTACCTGTTGATCAGAAAAATCAGAGACTTGAGTATTATTTCTGTTCTATTTTGGATGCTGGCTAGTCTGACAGTGAGCTCTTAGCCGACTTCATAACAATTCAATCAACATTCTAGTCCCCCTTCCAGCCTGGAAGATCCCAAGGACTTTGCAAACTACGGGACGGATTCGGATCTCAGCAGCACCAGGGCAAATCTAGGGTAACTCCACTGAAGTCAAATGGAGTTACTCCCATTTACTCCAGCATAACAGAGTAGAAAGTATCGACAGGAATCCGATCATCCGCCCCAGGTAGAACAAGCACAGGAAATGGCTTGGAGAATTTATGCAGGAATTTAATTCAAAAAAGCTTTTCCATGAACCGTGGGGGTGAGAAATGAGTGCACTGCAAGCCAGAGGTAGCAACAGACAGTCTCTGCCTGGCAGACATGCTTATTTCTCCACAGTTCAGAGATAGAGGATATTCAGCAAACTGATCTACAGCCAACAAGTGCTAAAAGGAGAGCGCCTTCTTAAAGAGACGCTTCCAAGTGAATCGCACAAAAACCGCAGGAGCAATGGAAGGTGCCGGAGTTTCATTAAGTACAGCCCGCAGCCTCCCATGCAGGCAGCAAAGACACTTTTGTTGGAGGGGAATGTTCTGTTTTGAACTAAGATCTGTGGCCCTTCATTGCTTTTTAAAAGTAGATCACCAAATCAAAGCCCTGGAAATCCTGCAGCCGCAAGGAAGCCAGCAGCCTGTGATTCCTGAAGTTAAAAGGCAGCGAGAGTGCAGGTTTGTCAAATGTTACAGGGAATTCACTTATTTATGTACAGAAGTGTTTGTTAAGTGGGTTAGCCAGGAAGGTAAATCAATTTCTCAGACACGTATGGCAGCTTTTAATTTCTTAGCCAAGCACATGCTGCCAAGTCCCTGATGGGATAACATCTTCATGGCCATTCATTTTATAAATTACTGAATGTGTTACACTTTAGGTACAATTTACATGGTTTTATAACCACTCTGCAGAACACTTGGCTGTAAGTAACCCTGCTAATATGATTTGGATGAACAAATTCATTTCAGAATGAAGAAATGCATCAGCAAAGTTCTAAACGATTTTGGGTTACAATCAGAGGCTAGCAGCAAGAGACTATTAAAATCATATTCTCTCTCGTTTATATAGCACCAGGCTGAATGTTGCACTTCTCCAGACAGAGCCAGGCACAACCCCAGACTTTAGGAACTTGCAGTCCAATGACTCAAGCCTGCAAACCCTTATGCACATGTGTAACTTAGTAGCATCATCAACCCATAATGCCTCCCCAGAGCCCCCACCTCTGGCTCCATCAAGTCCTTTAGGACCTTATGGCGCGGTCCACCACATTGATGTTTCTGCTATTGGCTCTACCAGAAACAAGTCAAACCTCTTGGAGCCCAACAAACAGGTTTGTGTACAGTGAAAATATCCTGCAGGAGCTAGGAGACCAAATCAGAGCAGGGAGTTTACTCCCAGATGTTTCAGGGTAAGAGGCTATTGGTAAAAATGACTAGACAGCTTTTGAAGGTACCATTATAGCAAATCCTTCCTCCCATAGACATCTCAAACTGTTCTCTACATGCCCCCAGGTCCAAGCTGTCCATGCCAGGCAGTGTAACAGCAGCTCCAGCGCATTTCAAACGTTGGGGTGAGTTCTCTTTTGAAACGCACGCTAGAACCACATATCTGGAGTTGGTTTTTCCAAGTCGCTTTATTAAGATTTTTCCCCCTTCAGTGTTGTCTATGGGATGGGCATTTTCTTCAGGCTGCTATGTCTGGCCTGGCCCAGTAAATGGGAGTCGAGAGTGGGGCAGAAGCAGGTCGCTTATTTATAAGCTATTGAGTAAAAACCCCTTAAAAGCTTTGGCTTAAGTTTTCAGCCGAAGGCTGATCTAGGCTGTGTCTCTGCAATCCCTTGTCACTTGGATAAACTCATGAGCTTTCCCTCAAGGCTACATCTGCACTGCACCCCACTTTCAGCGGGGTAGCTCCACACCGCAGTGAGAAGCAGGCTAGCTACACGTGCCAGGGAAAGGCTCTGGCAGGGGGGAGGCTGAGCCTTTCCCCACTGTGGGAGTCTTTCCCCCCTGCCAGAGCTGTTCCCGATGCCATGTGCTTTTCCTGGGGTGGGCAAAGGCTCCAGCAGCAGGGAGACAGCAGGACACTACCCAGGTGAAAACAGCCATGCGGATGGGCTGCACGGCTTGGGCAACTGGGGACCACGTAGGTTACAAACCCTTCAGGCGTGTCTGTATTCTACTTGCCTAAGTTATGCCTCACCGTCTACACTGCTACTTAAACTGGGGCTCGGGGCTTCCCAGTACACGCTCTCCCTACCGCCAAAAAAGGTGCAGTGCGGGTGTCACCCAGTAACCAGTGAAATCTCAGACCGGAGTCTCACCCGGCTTTCCCAAGCAACGTACTCCACGCCAAGAGTATCCCAACACCATGTGCAGAGACAAATCTCACATGCCAAGTGTGCCATGGCAGAAAAATCTGTCAGTGCCAGAGACGTGCAGGCCAACCCTTCATGGCTTATTGCAACCGGCAAAGGGGATGTTCATGGATTACATGTATTTATTATGCATCATCTTGGGCCTGTTTTTCAGTGTGACTGGATTGTTGCTTTCGAGGATGCGCCTTGCGGAATCATTAGCCTACATTCATTGTAAACAATGGGAAGCTTTTCCTAGCAATACAGGTAGTAACAGCAACTAATTGACAGGACAGCGGCCCTGGGAAAGAGGAGAGAGACGCTTATTTTCTGCGTGGGCTCTGCTCTCCATTACTGGCTTTCCTGGCTGTAAATGACAAACAAGTAAACAAACATGACTAATTTAGCTGAAGTGCTCTGGGAAGTGAACACTGCTGCACTTGCAGGGAGAACCACTCCTACAGCAGCTTGAGAACAATTAGAGTCACCCACATCTATTCAGAGAAGGAAACTGGATACATCCCTGAGCACTCGGGCTGGAGTGTGGGAAAGGCTGCAGGGCAGCCAAACATGGGTGTCACCATTACAGGGCTAGCTGCAGCTCTGTCCACTCAGAGCTCCGGCCTTGTGCCTTCACCTCTCCTGGGGTGGAATGACGGGGTTCTCCCACTTTCAGACCAGGCCGCGGGCTGCAAAGCGCCCGGTGCATACACCATAGATACCCAGCAGAGCCAGCTGGACTCAGTACCTGCAGTTCTTCCCGTCTGGAGCTTGTGACCAGCAGTAAATGCAGGGGCTCGCCATTCCTTAGCAGAAACTCTAGGCAGGTCTAACTTTCCAGACACCCCAAACTCCACAATCTGGGTTCACTTTTGCTCTCCTCTGTCCTTAAATCCAGACAGCAGCCCTCTGTCTCAGGGCTTGAATACACAAGGGTTGTGTCAGTCTATCTTACGTTGCTTGGGGTGTGAATAAGCCTCTCTTGGGGAGGTGGTTTTATTACGCTGCTGACAGCATTATTCTGTTCTCTGCACAACTGGCGCTTCTAGTGTATACAGGCCCTTAGTTTCCCAGGGTGGGACCTGTTGCCCCAAACCCGTTTCCTCACGGGGGTAGAGTCAAAGCAAAAGGCTCCTGCATTGACTCAAACCACCCCCTGGTATTTGCTGAGAGAGGTCTTATCTCAAGTCATCGTCTTTCCTTCCTGTTCGGTTCCCAGCCCCCCCAGGGGTTTAGTCCAGGACAATCATACAGTAAATATCCCATGGACCAGGTCAAAAAACAGTGTTCTTAGCTTATTACACAGCAGTGCCACCTCTCCCCCAGTGGGAGCCAAATTAAGTCCTGATTTCAGTCCTTTGCCACCAGCCTCATCCGTCTAGCAATTGACTGGACATATCCCTGTGTCTACGCTGCTAATAGCCATTGTGCCTCTGATGGCCACTTACAATTACTTCCCTCACCTCGCCCCAACCTGGGAGGTTGCTAGGGCCTGACAATGCGATCGGGGCAGCACCCTAAGAGGCGTGCCTTCTGCCCCTGCTGCCATCAGCAGTCTGTCAGGGGACAGGTGGGGGAAAACAGAAAGGCCGGCTCGCTGCAGAATCTCACTGGAGAGACCTTGTGTTGCTCTTAAGTCACCGTGTGAGGATTGATGGGAGCCAGCACAACACGCAAGGGCAACAGCAGCTACTAAACACCTTCACAATCTCAGGTAGCTGTTACTCCAGAACCGTTGGGCTGCCCCAGGGCCAGGAGGCAGTGAGCACACAGCCTGCGTGGACAGACGAGCATCTGCATGCTGCTCACCAGGAGACTACTGCAGAACCAGCAGAGAGTTTGAGTTAATGCTGAACAATAAGCGACCTCTCCCCTGAGCTGAAGTTGAGGGGATTAGCCTCCGAGCAACCCTAGAAACATTTCTTCCTACCGCTGGTATCTGAATTATGGAAGGAACTGCCAAGGGCAAAAATCAAACCATGAAGCATCAGTTCAAGGGGGAACTGGAGGCGACTGACTTCACTGCACAGGAAAAGAAACTGCATCTTTAAGGGGAAAATAGTGCACGAGTTTCACAGCGCTTAAGGGTAGAAGGGACCATGAGATCATCTAGTCTGATCTCCTGCCTTTCACAGGCCATAACATGTCACCCCGACGTGGAGCCCAGTGAGGTTTGTTAAACTAACACAATTTAGTCAGCAGGAGAGTAACTGTTGTGTGTCCCAGGCTGAGAACAGGAGAGATTGAGGCCTCAGGAACAGCAAGGGCTCAAATCAGGTGAGATATGCATTGAGGATCCCAGCCTGTGACCCGGGCCTCCCATTGCAGAGGAAGGTGAAAACCCCCAAGGGTCCCTGCCAATATAACCTGGGGGGAAATTCCTTCCTGACCCCAAAACTGGCAGTCAGCTGGACACCGAACATGTGAGCAAGACACCAGCTGGGCAGCTAGAAATAGGATTCTCTGGACTAGCCCAGACCATTGGCCTACCCCAACTGGCATTCTGTCTCTAGCTGTGGACGATCTCGGATGTTTCAGAGAAAGGTGGAAAAAACAACTACCCAGATTGCAAATGTGTGTTTTGGGAGGGGAGGGGGGGAGAAGAGAATTCCTTCCTGACCCTTGCAGGTGACATGCTGAAGCTCTGAAGCTTGAGACTTCAAGGTAGGGTGACCAGACACCAAGTGTGAAAAATCGGGACAGGGGGTGGGGCGTAATAGGAGCCTATATAAGCAAAAGACCCAAAAATTGGGACTGTCCCTATAAAATCGGGACATCTGGTCACCCTACTCCAAGGCCAGATGGGACCACCACAAACATCCAGCCCACACCCATGTCCACCGTCCCCAGACTGCAAACCTCTCCCAGACACAACTTTCGGAAAGATATCTAATCTTGTCATAAAGACTCCAAGAGCTGGTGAGCCCACTGCCTCCCCAGTAAACTGTTCCAATGTTTAATCACCCTCACTGCTAGCAAGCTGCATCTGATATCAAAGTTGAATTGAATTTTCTTGTGCCTTTGTCAGCAAGGTTGAAAAGCTTCTCACTATCAGATCTCTTTTCCATGCGTCAGCAGCACCTATGCACCACGATCAAGTACCTTTTAACCTTCTCTTCAGTACACTGAATACATTTAACTCCTTAAGCCTTCCAGCCCCCGGATCATTTTTGTGGTCCTCCGCTGAACTCTCTCCAGTATCTCCACATCCTTCTTGAAGTGTAATCCCCAGAACTAGACACCGTATCCAAGCAGCAATCTTACCAATGCTGTGTATGGAGGCAAGACCACTTCCCTACCTCGATTCGATGTTCCCTTTTTTTAAATACACCCACGGGCCCCATTAGCCCTTTTCGCCACAACACTGGACTGAAAGCTCACGGTGGGAGGATTATCTACAATGACACTCAAATGCTTTTCTGACTCATTGCTTTCCGAGACAGCCTTCCATCCTGTATCTATAATCAGCATTCTTTGTTCCCCGATGCATTTACCTTGCATTTGCCTATATTAAAGTACATTTTATTGGATTGTGCCATTTAACCAGGTGATTCAATTAATTAACAGTACGCTGTCCTCCTCCTAGAAACAGCCCTGATTATTGATACTTCTCTATAATCATCTACATTTTGGGATTGTCTGTGAGACAATTTTTAATCCATCTAATGTGTTAATTCCATATAATTCAAATTTTTTAATCAAAGTATCATGTGGTATTAGGGCAAATGCCTTGGAGAAACCCAAGTATGCTATATCAGCAGTTACTTCAACAGCCAGATCATGTTTTATTTAAGAATATAAGGTGGGAACAGAAAAGCACTCAGATGCACAAAGAACAACGAAGACTCAGGAGAATAGTGTATGGTCCCACCTGCATGACATTAGGATTTTAACATCAAAGACACTGTTACCTCTCATAGGCGACTGAGAATCACAGGACCTTGAAGGCTTATAAATTAAAGTTCTAACTAGTAATACTAATGGTGGGCATCTGTTACCAACCCCCAAATTCCCTCAACTAGCACATGGCAAAAATTCAAAGGCAATGCAGCACATGGTGCAATTGCCTGGGAGAATCAATTAAAAATGTATAATCCTGAACTACATGGGAACAATGCAGATTAATTATTGAATTGCTGCCCGGAAGATATACATCTGTGTATCTGCCAGTCAGGTCCAGGAGCTGCATCTGACATGGCTGCTCTGGGCCTGCCAGGAAGGGGCACGACTCTGCAGCTGAGACATATGGGGCTGAGATCAATGTGGAATGTCAGAGTCACCCACCAATGACCCGAGAGTGACTCAGAACGCTGCTATCTGCTACAGCACAAGGGGACTTGTCATTCTTTTGCTGTTAAAAGCATCTTCACCCACATATTTTGCTGATGTAACATCTGCCCACACTGCCCCTAATGACCTAGTGTGGAAACTAAATCATGCTTGATGGAACACCTGGAGGTGCTAACTTTTTGTCTCATTTCATTCAAAAGTTAACACCAACTCCAACCACCATTTTGTTTCTCTCTTTGGGCACATTTTAACACACACAGCAGGGCAAGTCCCATATCAGATATAAGGTGAACTCTACAGGTTTTAAGAGTGACTCAGTGGAGATTTGGTGCAAGCACCAGAATCACCTCATCGGCTAAAATGGAAACTCTGGCCTTGGGGTTGCCAGTAGCTCTAGTTAAACTGTAAGCGCTTCAGGGCAAGGACAGGAGGATTGCCACAGAGCAAGAGACATGCTTCCTACACAAACTGCTGGCTAGCCGCAAACATCTGACCTGGAGTGGCAAACTCTGATTCCCTTGCCCGGTAACATACCATGCTACCTCTGTGCCAGAGTCAGCCCAGTGCACTCCAGCACTAGATGGATCACATTCACATTCTCTGCAGTACACAAGGTTTTTGAGGTCCCTTTCCACTGGACAGAATAATACGGATGTAAAAACCAGCTGTTTTATACAAACAATTACCAAGTAAGCGAGAACATTCCTTTCCAGAGCAGATGCTCATTACCGGGGAGCCAAAAAAACCTGGCTCCCCTCTGGATTCCGCATCCTCCCGTGACGGGAGTTTCCGCAGCGCTTCTGAAGCGTCTGGCACACGGGGCCAGCTATACTGCACTCCAGCAGGCTGCTGTTCCAGAGCTGCGTACGCACCTCGACAGGCACCACGGAAGGCCGAGTTTGGGCTGGCTCTCAACTAGTAACATGCTCTGGCTGGAGTGGTATTGGGGGGGGGGGGGCGCGCAGAAGGACACGCAGCCAGGGTACAGCTGAGTCCACACTACAATTTTTCAGACTTGAGGGGAAAAAGGCCTGAGGTGGTGGTAGCTTGGCCTACAGCTGTATCGAGTGGGAGCTAAGGGCCTGAAAATTCCCAGTGCAGGCTAGACCAAGGTCTTCAAAGGCAGCAGGCCGTTTCGTTACTTGGACCCAATAGAGGGAAAGACAGCAGCCCTGCCCTGGCCAGAGCCGCCTGTTTCACCTTGCTGCCCTCCAGGGAGATGGGGGCCAGAATCTGCCCTGTGGGGAGGAGGAGGAAGCTTGGCCTGCGGCACGGACTACATCCTGTTAGCACCTGTGGATATTTTACATTAGTCAAGTGACACTCAGAAGCCACCACTTTGCTGCTGCTTTTCTCTTGCTATACTGACAAAATAATGGGAGATGAAGTGCCACCTCGCAGCCACCCACGCTCCAGCTGGCTCCGGGAGGCCACTCCCCTCCTCCCTATAAAACACACGCTTTTTAGAAGAGACATGCATTTTTAGAATGCCAAGTACAGCTGCAGAGAAAGCAAGCGAAGGAGTCTCTGGACAAGTCCAAGTGTGTCTGGCTAACAGTCCCATGCCGCAGAGAGCACAGCTCATCCCCAGGGCTCTTCATCACAGACCATCTGAGTTGGCTACCATTTGGCAGTTAGGCAGTAAATATACCAGGGAAAAGTATGGGAGGGGGTGGATCTCAAAGTAATACATGGAAATCTACAATTTCACAGACTTTAAGGCCAGAAGGGACCATTATGATAAACTAGTGTGACCTCCTGCATAACACAGACCAGAGTTTCACCCGGTGATTGCTGCATCAAGCCCAACTATTGATGGACAAGTTACAGCATCCTGTAAAGAGCAGACCATCTTGACTTAGACTCCAGGTGGCTGGATTTACCACCTCCCTAGGTAATCTGTTCCAATGGCGGATTTACCCTCACTTAAAAATCTGTGTCTAATTTCCAGTTTGTCAAAGTAAGGGATGGGTAAAATACAGAGCTGCACAGAAAGGCTACAGAACTGCCCACAGTCACAGGACCTAGTGCCAGCAATGGGATCAGAACAAGGGTCCAGACCCAGATGCTGCCCTATCCACTTAACTAAGCTGCCAGCCAAGACTTCCAGACAAGCCCGGGCTGGAGGTTCTAGCGTCTGTTGGTGCTGCCTCCTACAAAGGTCCCTTGAGAGTGCTGTTCAATGCTCCCAGCTCTGCCCCAGGGCTGGAAGGCAGCCTGCTTAGTGAGCGCAGCTGAGTTTGGCCCAGAATTCTCATCTCCCAGATGGTCTCCAGCCTGACCCCACTGCGTGTGGGTGTAAGACTAATCGACAGTAGAAAACACTGTTCTCATTTTCCAATAGGAAACTTGCAAACAAAGCGCTTTGGCATTTGCCTTTCCTGTGCGCGATTTGAGAACACACTCTGATAACTTGGCACATGAAATAAGTAATGAAGTTCACAATTAGCAGAGTCAAGAGCCTGTCTGTTTTAGAATTAATGGCTGTCTAGGCTGATCAGGGCTTCCAGGGGTGGGCAGAACAATTTCCTGTAAGCCTGACAGTTACAGACCTCTTTAATTAGTGAAGTCATGCAGAGAAACCTCACTTGAGTTTATAATGGGAAACATAAGGCGTCTCTGGATGATAATGAGTGCAATTAAAACTTGTGTCCAGATTATTTCAGATATTTAACTGAGAGGGCACGCAAGGCACTGGCCGAGCTCTGCAATGACTTGCACCCTGTGCAAACCTGCTATGCCAGGCAAGAGGCAGGGCAGAATTTAGCCCTATGGCTGCAAATCTGTATTATCACGAGGCACGTGAAATACACGGTGATATCAGCGTTCGGGGGACATAAGCATGCTAGTGATGGTTAGCTGCTGGAAGCCACCATTCCCAGCCAGGACCTATGTGAAAAACTCCGGGCAGAAACTGCCCAAGAGCTTTTGTTTAGCATGCGGTAAAATACCCACTCGTGCCCCTCTGAGGGACAGCAGAGCAGCACTGGACAGTAGATGCCACATCGCTGCCTGCTGAGGCACCAGAATGGACATGGCCGCACCTCTTATAGGAACAAGGGCTAATGAGGCAACATGGAAGATGCTGGAACTCCCTGCTAACGACATTGCTGCACAAATATCCCATTCCCATCACTGTGTAAAGGCTGAATTAAATTGTTCGTATTGGGGACTTTCGAAGCAGAGAAAGAGGCTGATCTCACCATCAACCCAGTTCTTAAAATAAAGATGCTCCTATGAGTGGTAACTAATCTCATATGCCTCATCAGCAACTCTTTTTAAGAAAAGCAGACCCCTGTGAGCAGCCAATGGAGAGAATATGCTGCTGAAATATAAACTCCCACAATAATGAAGTTGTTATTTATATTTCACAAAACAGGCTCCTAATCTGAACACTAAAACCCAACAGACCTTCTGCTCCTCTTCTGGGGTTTTGCTAAAGGAGCCCTGCTCTGAGCTCTGCTGTTGCTGGATGAACGCACCGGTAGTGCTATGCAATGCTCACTTACAGCACTCATTGCTCCTAATCACACCCAAAGAGCCTGCAGGAAGAGAGTACATCTTCTCCAGAATATTTTTATTTTTAAAGTAACGTGCTATGCATGTTTCCAAGGTGGTCCCGCTATCAACAATCCCAGTGGCTAAGCACAGACCAGCGAAACATCTCCTCTTGGGACTTGGAGGAGGGATATGCTGCACATTAAACAACCCAAACACTAGCCAAACAATCCCAGGTGGTTAGTCTTGAGTCTGGGTGGTTAATATTTCTTTTCATGGGCAGAAAGAGACCAAATATGGGCACAGAGTGAAATCCCCCCAAAGCATTGCTTAAATCCCACATGAACCCTCCAAAGAGGGTTTAAGGAGAGCATGGGTCACGTGCAGGCCCTCTGCAGAGTGGGTAATTCCAGCTATTCATCAAGGATAGGGAATGTCTGCTTAGGGGTCTGTGCCAGGATTGGGAGTCAGGGATCCCCAAAATTCTAATCCTGGCTCTCGGTGACAGACACTGAGGCACTCGGCCATCCAGGAAGTGGGGCTAGTAATACAGACCGGCTGCACAGTGTTGGTCTTCTGATCAAATCAGAGAATGGTTGTAAAGTGCTATATAAATGCCATCTATCCGCTCGATAATGACCGTTTGCTATAGAGACTTGAGATGACTGGTGGGGAGAGAAACGGGGAAGGGAGAAGGATCTATTTCCTAAAATGCTCTTTTAGAACGCTCAATGTTCCTAAGTCAGCTACATTTTAAAAAGCCTGTTTCAGAAATTTGAGGGCAGCCCTCTGCTGTATCATGGCACAGGTCAACAGAATGCAAAGAAACTAACTTGACAGAAAAAGGCAAATTCATCCAAATGAAGCTAGTTGGTGCCTAAAATCTCCACAGTTGGTATAGAAGTATTTTCCCTGTGGGAAAACACTGAAAATGTCTGTGCGAGGACCGCCATATCCGACACCCCAGTGATGGCACAGTGTGAAAACACAAACACAACTTGAAATGGCCCCTTTACAACGTAACAGGACAGGCTCATTAGAGCTGGCTGTGCCTCGACAATCTAACAGAAGCTTCATGCGCCCTAGTTGGTGGATTTCATATGAATGCAATTCCTACACAAGTCATATTCTTGATGTATTTTGACCAATGTCTGTTCACGTCATTGGCAGAAAAGGGCCACAGCCAATGATTCTACAAAGGTACTAGCTTCCTGGAAGTACAAGCAGACAAAACTCAGCTTAGGGCAGAAACTCCCTTTCACTCACCTCTGGTGTGCTTCTGTATCATAGAACACCATGAGATCATTCCCCGATTCTCCTCTCACCTTGGGGCAACTCCCTGACTTCACTGGAGGTACTCACTCCTGACGTACACCACTATGGACATGTTCCAATCAAGCCGCTTATAGCTCACTGAAATGCTGGATTTGGGCAGTTTCACACAGCCCCTGAACAGGATTTTAATATACAAGCACAGTGACAAATCTTTTATTTTTAAATCTCAGTTGGAGAAACCCCTCTCAGTTCTGCCTAGAAAGAATTGGCTGATAAAGTACCTCACGGAGCTGCATCCTTTAATGTCCAGCAGGAGCACCACCTTTGTGCAACTGCTAATCAGCATAATTTTAGGAGACCCATTGTGGGTGACAGTGTCAATATAGATAAGGTCACCATTGCATACGATTGCGCATTAAAGGCTTTGCTATGTAAAGAGGTAAAGACGATCTGTACGAGTTGATGGTTTTGAGGGGTGATCCTGCTTCATATGCCCTTGTCTACTCAACATTCTGCAATCCAGAACTCAGGCAGGCAGGATGAGTACGGTGCTGTCTCCCCCACTATCTCTCACGACAGCCAGCTATGCTTTTCCAGCTGGGTGGGGGAAGGGCAGACTATTAGAACTCTGAAATCTAATTAATTGGCTGTTAAGAGTAGTTAAATCTGAGGTTAGAGATGGAAAATAAGATCTGAACAGGACCAGGAAGTTCACATATTCTGTAAAACAGCACTTCTTTTAAAAGTATTAAATATGCAAAAAGAACTTGAAGTAGGAGATCAGTTAGACAACATCAAAAACAGCCTGGGAATCGTTTTCTGTGGGTGTTGATCCAGGCATCAGGATAATGCTCACGGTAGCACAGAGCAAATCATGAGCTTTGTGATGTCAAAATTCTACTAAGTTCCTCTAATATTCAAAGGAAGAAGTTCACAGAAAGTAGCACATTTCAGTCTAGTAACATTTGCATTCCTTCAATGATTCAGCAATTGGAAAAAGATCTCATGGAGTTTAATTTCAGCTAAAGACGGTAACCAGAACAATGCAAAGGTCTGAAGCAAAAACATCAGTGCAACGCTCTGCAAGCAAACCAGAGGGGATTTTTGCAGCCCATTAAGATAAAATTGACCCAATTCTCCCCTCTCACACACTACTTTTCACCAGTGTAACACCACTGCAGTCAGTGGTGAAAATCTTACGGTTCATTCTTTATGCCATACAGTCCTCTACCCTCTCTAAACTGGGCAAGTTAAATCTGCAGTATTGTATCTTCAAGAGGCAAATACATGACTGCAGGATGTCTCGCTACCAGATACTGGAATGTGAGTGTCTAGAATTATATAAAGCCTCTAGATTTAGAGACTGGGAAATAAATTCTTCACTCATTGCCTTTTCTTTCTGATGGACAGGATCACTGAACTGAAAGATGTACAGCTGGCCAGACTACAAACACTTACTGCCCCACAGAAATGGAGTCAAGTATCAGGGGGTAGCCCTGTCAGTCTGTATCCACAAAAACAACAAGGAGTCCGATGGCACCTTAAAAAGACTAACAGATTTATCTGGGCATAAGCTTTCGTGGGTAAAAAACCTCACTTCTTCAGATGCAACTGAAGAAGTGAGGGTTTTTTTTTACCCACGAAAGCTTATGCCCAAATAAATCTGTTAGTCTTTAAGGTGACACCGGACTCCTTGTTGTTTTTATAGAAATGGAGTGTGTCTATTAGTTTTTGTTGTTCATACTTTCTAGCTCTGACTTTACAAAAGCCAGAGCACCCAGGAACTGGTACAGGTGGCTCACCTGTAACAGCAGTGACTCTGTCTTTCCCCTAGAGGGCACTCTGCAAGGCACAGACAAGGAAATGCCTCACTGATCACATGCTGGTGTAATTCTATTTGAGAAAAGAGATTCACTCCAGATTTAAGGGTAAGATATGATCAGACCCTCAGATCATTTCACTTCATTTTATAATAAAGTTCATTTGCCATCACTAGCCTGCAGCTTTTCAAACATTTATTACAGCATTTATATTTCCATCGTGATATTCTGACACCTGCAAGAAATTAGGATGGATGAGATGCTGAGAGCTCCACTGACCTCCGACGATTGCTAGTGCAGAACTACAATATGTCCTCACTTGGGAACCTCCTTTCATTTGCTGCTGGAGGATTTCCCTTCAAGCCCAATAAAGTTCATCGGGAAGTACATGCAGTGAGGTAACTGAAGCACTACAGAGACACACCTTATGGGAACGGAAATCCCTGCAGGCACCAGACACTTTCTGTCCAAAAGCATACAAGCACCATATGATTGATACTTGTTCCTAGTAAACCTGGGCCCAAAGCCTACAAGACTCCTTGCAGTACCCAGTTCCAGCGGGAACAGGACTGATCGAAACCAGCCCAAGATTACAGCATACTCCAGTCACACCCCTCCCCACCTCCAAAATCCCCCTGGATTGGGACTGGGGGTTGTGGTGCCAAAACCAGCTCCAGGCGGTCTGACAGAACCCTCCTGGTAGGGGAACGCTCAGGAGTCCAGACCTGGCAGCGTACTGCATGCTGCTACGGGAGGGCAAGAGGCATTATGGGGTGCAGGGTCACAAGCCAGGCTGACAGCCAGTGCTCCAGGTCTTTTTCAGCAAATGCAGACTCCACACATCTCTCGTTTTGTGGTGCCTGCCCGAGGCCCAACCCTCCATGAGCATGGCTGGCTCCGAATGAACCCAGGCAAGGTGAAAGTGATGTTTGGTGTCCCAGGACACCAGGCGAGTGTCATTCAGTGTCCAACCACCCCACGCTAGGTCCCCTGCTCCAAGCTGCTGTATAGCAAGTTACGAGGTGAGACAGGCGTTTCATTGCTTCCATTTTTTTGTCTTTCAGATAAAACAAACAATATACGGACCCTACAGAAACCTGCCCAGAAATACTATACAGGACCCCTTACACATGTATGTGATAATAGTGATAAACAGAGACCCTCATACCTGTCAATATACAGCTCCACTCAAAGAAAGCATTAGAGAGCAGCAGCTATCAGGAAGTAAAGCTTCTTCCAAGCAGCACATTAAAAATGTATACAACAGGCAAATACAGGTGTGTAAAATATATCAACACTACTCTGCCGGCTAAGTTATAATTAGCCGACAAAATGCTGGAGTACAGGAGGAGATCTACACGGACTAAAATATTAAATCAAGAAATAACTCCAAGTCAGCAGTGCTGCATTATGTGTCAGCAAAGAACCACGGATCAGGAGAGCTAAAAATAGACAGGACGGCTGGAGGAGAATTGACAGTAGCGAATGGGGAAGGGGGTGCTTCGGCATCAACGCACAGACATGGATGAGCTACAGCTCGGGAGGTTCCAGGGGCCAGATTCCTCGCTTCATTCAGACATTCAAATCCCTACGTAAGCTTTTACAATTAACAAGGGAGGAAAGTGAATGAAGCTGAATTCAACAGATTCTCAAAATGTGAAACAATGTTTATATTTCAATCTATTCATTTCGAAGGTTGGCAAGACAGATGCTTGCTCTGGAAACTCTTATTTACGCTTATATTTTTCTGCTGAATAATTGAAGGAAAGAGGAAGGAAAGAGGTCTTGTTGGACAACAAAACCCTAAGGACAGCACATAGAAAGCTGACGTCTATAAGATATTTGGTAGTTAATGAACAAGAAATGAAAAGCTTGTAACCTTGAAGCAACGAGCCGAACATTTGTTTTTAGAAGAGACATGTACTGAAGTGCTGTTTAAAGGCTTTGTGTTAGTTAAGTGTTTAGTAAAGACAAACCTCCCCATAGCATTTCAAGTGAAAGGAACAGCTACAGACACTTCTAAATCCCTTTGTGCTGCAGCAGCGACCCTCCAAGGAGCTCTCGCACCTCTGGAGTCATCCAGATCACAACAGGGAAAATCAAACATTTGAGAGCTTGAGAGCAGGATTAAAATGTCTGACGGGCTGGATGCGACCAGCAGGCTGTAGTTTGCCCACTCCTGGTGTTGGGAGCGTCATCTGTAAATAGCCCCTTTCTTACCTTGCTGCCCGGGGGCTCCAGAAGCTGGCCATCTGTGGGGGGTGGGAGTGGGTGACTACCTGGAGTTGGCTGCGAGTGAGAGATCCCCTTAAAGGTGGATCAAAACACACTGCAAACTCAGCCAGACACCCCCCCCCCACACACACCCACAACAAACCCCCTCAGACTCAGCTTTGGAGAACTGCACAACCTTGGTGTGCCTCCTCTTGGCACAGGTCTCAAGGGAGGACAGTTGCCTTTTGCCTCCCCGGGCATCAAAACTGTGATAGTGAGGCAGCCTGCTGGGACCTTTTTCTACTGTACTCCTTGGTTTCCTAGCAATCACTGTGGCTACGCAGGCCAGTTAGCCAAAGCTGAGTAAATGGCTCCAAATGTGGTCATATTCTATCGCTGATCTCCTGTGTTATTCTACAGTAAAATTACAGGCTTAAGATGGGGAGATGCCAGAAAGGGCCTGTGGGCTTTTGACCAGACCTGCTCAGTCCAGCACAAATACAAGTCTGACCAGAGTAGCTAAGAACAGGAAATGTACAGGAAACATGAAGCCCCCTGGCCAGGCAGGCTCCATCCTCCCTGGCACCATGACTCCCTTGAAAATTGGCTCATTCCAGGGATTCTAGCCTCAGCACAGGAATAGCCCAAATCACCCTTTTGAGGGCAATGGGGGCGACCAGAAAGCACTTGGTAGTTCATTTTGTTAGTGAAGGGAGCAAGACCTTACAATGAGTAATTATTCCTGTGCTGCTCCACTGCCCAGGGCTTCACATTACATAGCACGAAGGTTGAGCTCTTTAAATGAAGAATTCTTACCACCAGCTGTGGAACAGGTAGAGGCTTCCCCTCCTTGCTCAGGGATACATAGGTAAAGAATGCACTGACAGCTCGGTATCTTTCTTTAGGTTCATCAACAAAAGGATCAGCATCAACAAAGACCTCGATCTCCATGGATTTATTGCTCGTGAAGGTCATGCGTCCAGAAATAGTAATGACACAACCTGCAAAACACAGATGGCTTGGTTAATCAGTGGCTCCTACGGTGGCAGCAGGAAACAATAGCCATCCATTACTTAGACTGTTAAAGCACTCCACTGCTAAATGGGCTAACAGGCAGGGTTAGGCACAACTGAAAGGCTAGATTGATTTTTTTGTTATCTAACAAAAAAGGAACAACAAGTCTTGGAATGTTTCTTTCCAACCGTGGATGTTATTTTTGTTTCCCTCTCTCTGGTGGTGGAAATTTCCACACGCCATGATGGCACTAGCCAGCTGAGAGGAGTAACTGATGCCTCGTCTAGTCAGTCTCTATCTGGAATGCCTGCAAACAAATGCCAGTCAATCTAGAGTACCGTATCCTTTTCACAGGGTCAGCAGTACGAACCTCCATTATGGAACACCTTTCACAACAGGCTCTCACTGCACACCGAGCACCTGGGTGAGCTAAGAGAGAGAGATTTCTCCCACCATTGAAACGCATCCATTCTCAGGCTGCTGCTCGCACAAGAGTAACACAATACCAGTTTAAGACAGGAAATGAGGAATCAATTTACAATGGGAAGCTCAGGGGGAATTTAGGGAGGCAAGATATTTGGAATTTGGTCATATCAGGGCAATTCCACTATTTTTACTAAAAGTGCCGTAAGAGCTACAAAGGACCACAAGAGATCAGGACTTTGGTTTTGTATCTTCTCTGTAATATAGCATTGCTTCCCATCACCACGCTGGGGCAATGGCTCAGAGGGAAGAGTAGCACCAACCGAATCCCCAAAACACCTTCCTGGAGCACCCAGCCAGGCAGTGCACTGCTCAGAACAGACCCCACTAAGCCTGTGAGATCAGACTGCATCAAAGCACAGGAGGTATGGAGCATGGCTGGAGGCGTCCCCACACTGACACCAGAGCAGAATAAACATTGGCTACATAATGACATTCGTTTAAATCTGCCGGTAACGTGCTGACCTGAAATGTAACTATTCATTCCAGGGCCAATCACTCTAGATTTTAACCAAAGGCATAGTAGGTAAACAATGTTCCATCCCATGCACTGATATCAAAGTGAGTTAGTTGAGATATGGAGCCTGATACTTCAGCAGAGAAAATGGAGCTGAGCTCTCCCAGGACTGGCATGCTGAGAGGTTTTTCTGGGATGGGAAAGAAGCTGTAGCAGTGTGAGGGACCTTGCTAAGTAGTATATTGAAACATCAGTCCTGTGCTTAAAGGCAGGAAGGGGTTCCTTGCAATGGGTCAGGGTGGCAGGGGCTCCAAGGCACTGAAAAGGGGCCGTGTAGCTTGTAAGATCTCCCCGGGGCTGGTGCACAGATCTATAGCCGTAGTTGGGCAGACACGCGCAGGAGAGATGAGGCATGAAGGCAGCCCTGGACAGGCTGCTGCACACACAGCTGTAACGACAGCGCGTTCAACGTCAAAGCATTGTACAAATGTTCGCCAAACCTCAACTGCCCACTGAGGCGGGTAAGCCAGAACCTCCTTTCAGAGACAGGAAACTGAGGCACAGACACATTAGGTGAAGTCCAGCTCCCCAGAGTTCAGGCCTAGAACTTAGGTGTTCTTGTTTCCCAGTCCTGAGCTCAATCCATTAGACCACTGTGCCGCTGAATACAGCCCTGAGGTCTGGCGCTACAAGAGGAAAAAGGAGATACAGTGTTTGTATAGCAGGACTATGGATGGACTCCCCTACACACTTTAGGCCATGACTGACTTTCTCAAGCAATGAGCATGCACAATATGGCAGCTTTCGGGGGCACAGCCCCATGGAAAGGCCTAAAGTCCTTCTACCCCATCGCCCTGAGAAAGTGTTCTGTTTTGAACACACTTCCCACATTAGGGAAGTTCTTGAAGATACACTTTAATGTAGAGCAAAACGGAACAGGCGGAGATAGATGTGGCAGACTCAGGAGATAGATCTACGTAGCACTTAGAGACTAACGCATTAGTCGTAACGAAAGGTTTGCAGCAGACAGGTCTTTCAGAAAAGTTCCAGTTCACCACAGAATCTGAACTTGGAGTGCTGCAGTGCGTCCCTCTGTTGAGTCTCCCACTGAGCCTACTACTCATTCGTGTTGGCTCGGCCAAATGCAAATGCACTTCCCATTTTTAATAATTAAACTTTTTTTTTTTTTTTGAAGTGTGATTCCACTTTTATTTCAGTACAAAAATACCTTCTCTGCACCTTAAGTAGAAGAACCAATGCAGAGCATGACTAGCAATTTAGGAGAAAAATAGTTAAGATCGGAGATGTGTAGAAAATCATCTACAGATAAATTCACCTAATGAGTGTTGATATTTAAAAGAAAAAACAGCAGGCTCCCCATGCTAATCATTGCCATTATCTATCATTTGAAACCTACTTTATAAGTAGAAATGGATTCCAATATATTTCACTTATAATGGAAAGCAAATATGGTCAAACTCCACAATGAAGATAATCACATTTTCTCAGAACTGTTACAGAGCAGCATAATACATACCAGACTGCAGTAATGCAACTTAAATAGCTCTTGGTGCTAATTTGGCTGCATAATAAACATACTGCAGGTCAGTTGTATTAGAATCTCTTTCTGGACTATGGGGCTCCTGTCTTAGCTTCCTTGTTTTCCTGTACTCCATTACACCATTACTATAACATTTCTGTGCACATCTTGAGACCAAATGAAGGTAGAAACTGCCATATTAGAGCAGGCCCGCGGTCCATAATATCCAGGATCCCACCTCCAGCAAGAGCCAGTAGCTGATGCCTCAGAGGAAACCAAAGTCCAAACTGAACGTGCGCTCTGCTTCACATGGGGGATCAAGCCAACTCTCTGACACATGGGAAAGAATGGCTGCACTATGGTACACTGCATTGCTCCCTCTTTCTTGGGCTCTGAGGTTTGGAGAAGGACAGAGTGCCTTCAGGGTAAACCTAATCAGAAAGCGGAAACACCACAAGGATGGACACCCACAGTCTTCAGCCACATGCCCCTTACCTAAAGGGAGAGAAGTCATCTTGCCTAAATCAAACGATTGCCAGGTAGAAAGCCCAATGGAACTGCACTGCAGAGCTTAAAGCACCACAGTAACACTCAGAGCCTTTCACCAGGGAACAGGGACAACATTTTGGGCCCGTACGGCCTGTTCCCTGTGCGTTGTGCCACAAAAGGGGAGGCACAAATGGCCACTTCATTTCTACCATGCCAAGGTGCCTCGGGGCTGCCGAATCATTTAGGTGTTCATGAAGCGTTTATTGAGCCTATAACGGTGAACTCTCCACAGCTGTCACTGAGTTAATTCACCACCAGCATGAAGAATCATACACACGGACATGCCGGAAAGCGTATTTTGCTTTCAATACGTGTCACTAACAATGGTCTCATTTAGGGATTTATACTCACTGCATTCTTGGTAGGATGTTACAGAAATCCCCCAACAGACAAATCACAGATATGGGGGGGGGGGGGGGGGGGGGGGGGGAGGGGACGACTTTGCTTTTTCAAAGGGCCAATCACACCAAAACGTTTGACACCAAACGAGTCCTGACGACAGCTAACCAAACCTTCACAGGGGAGATACAATCCCATGAGTAGATTTCTTGAAATATTTGCTGCTTAAATGACCTTGGCCTATAGGAAAGATTTTTCTCTGTGAATAAGGGATATGGTAAAGTTACGTGTGTCTGGAGCTGCTGGATTAACATCAATGTTTAATATAAATAATCCACTGCCAAACATGTCAAGACTGTCTGTATTCCTTGACCAAGACTGCAAATCGTTGTAAGAGATCATGCATGTTAACACAACACCTTGAAACCACCCAGACTACATAATAAAGCACCGTAAGTATGTTATTTTGATGGAAATGTGGAACTCCTCCAAAATAGTTACTATAAAAGATAGTAAACTATTCCAAAGGCATTCAAGAACGCCTATGATCTCACTTAGGATTTGAACAAAGGAAACCTACAAAGCCGTGGAATTAAGTCCTTACTTCCCGTAGGAAACATCTCACAGACTCACCATCTTCCACTCCAAGTGCCAGGCACACTTCAACTGTCCTACAGCATGAGCACAAAACAACATGTGCATGACGTATTTACCAAGCCAAAGCCCTACCAGTACAAGACACTCCACTGCACATACAATTCTCCCTCTGTGGAAACGAAGAGAAAGCAAACCACCCGTAACAGGGGTAATCATATTGCTTGATGAGCTACTGGAGGCTCATTGATGAGGTGGTTAGAGACCCCAAACGGAACAGAATTATGCTGTCAGCAGTAGCAGCTGCCCCAAATCACACCTGGAAAAGGAGCAGCAGCTGAAACTGAAGTCTGCTTCTCTTCCACATGACACAATTGGCAGAATATTGATGGCATATCACCAGGTATAAATGCCAAGAGAAGAGTGTAGTTTCTCTCTCTAGCTGGTACAGTCAGTCTTTGTGTAACACATATTATGTGCATGAGGGGATCTTTTATACTTCAAATGAAAAAACTCTGCTTGAGCCACAGGGAGAAAAACTTCATAATTTTCAATGAATTCCTAATTAAAAGCAGACTAAAGTGGAAAAACATGTTGGATCTTGCACTGAAAGAGCTGGGCCCAAGCTGGTCTCATGTGAAGCCTGTCCATGTGGTCGTCATTACTTGAAAAATCATTACAGTGTAAACCCGGTCAGTGGCAGAGCTGCCGCTCGAAGTTCATGTAATTTTAAACTCAGCTGTGAAAGCTGAATCCCCACCGGTTAACAGTTATTCTAGCACAAACAGGTCTCAGGAAGAAGGGGCAGAAAATAGCCACCTCTTTTTCCTTACCCCCACTCAGGGAGACAGACTCTCTCATGCTCACACACACAGAACAGCGGCACGGTTAATCAACTAAGCAATGCCCGCTCAGTCCTAGAAAGACAGTTATTTGGATGAAGAGGTGAAGAATGGAGAGTATGAACCCGGCAGCATCTCTCCCCCTTTTAGTTTGCTGGAATTCGATCTCGACACACCGACAGCTATCAGGGCTAGGACTCTAGGCTCAGCAGTGTCCAATTCTGAGGTCTCTCCACAAGACAGTCTCCAAAGGTAGCTGTGCAAACAAACCCTTCATTTTTGGTTCTCCAGCTAAATCTAAACCGTGTGTCCTGCTTGAACCTTCCCACCCACCTGGTACTTTCACTGCTTTAGGATTCCTTTGCAGCACTGCAAGCAGCATTACTACTGAGACTGGAACAAGGAGTCCAAACCATGGAGAATTCACAGTCCCACCGAATGCAGACAAGCCTTCTTGGGAACCCAGCCTCTCCCAAATGCTCCATTTTGAGCCTTTAGCCAAAATTCTCCACTTGTGACACTGGAATCATTCTCACAGCTGACAAGTCAAACACAGGACTGTGACCTCAGGTGGGGAATAAGCAGGAGCTGAACCTCTCAAAGCACTGAAAAATCATATGCTCCTGCAAATGGGCCTACTGGGGGAAAAAACAGGGAAGAAACAAAGCAGGCCCTGTAGGAGGTAGAGACCCCGTCTGAGCAGGATTTTTTAGGACTCCTCTGTGATGTTAATAATCTGGGATTTTATTGCTCTTACTGGAAAGCTTCTCTGCCTTCATTTTATTTATTTCATTATTTTTTATTACTCTGCACACTTTGCTCCTCCTTCAGCAAATCCCCTGCCTGTGCCAGGCTGCCCTAAATATTGCATGAGTGAGTGACTCAGATGTGCGAGCCGTTTGGCCAAAGCACTGTAAGCTTTTCAACTTGTGAAGAATATAGGATAATAAATAAAGCCGTGTCTCCCCTTGAGCGCCCAGATTAATGGGCATTCCAGATAAGGCCCAGCCATAACTGCCTGGATCCTGCACGAATCCAGATAACTGGACAAGTGGGGTCTGCTATGGAGGACAGGAGAGGGAGCACACCATTGGAGGTGGCTATGGGTGACGGAAAGGGAATGCTCCGCTGGACAATACAAGACTACTCCAGATTAAAATCGTTTATTTACAGTTGTTAAGAATCAAGCCCAGGCTCACAAATCAGCCAGCACTTCACGACTTCCTTCCTCAAGTCTCCAGAGCAAACTCCAGTGGCTCTAGCCATTTGTCACCTGCAGCCAGGTTGAAGGAGCATCAGTGTGAAATCTAGGATTTATATTTAAATAAAGTAACAAGCACTTTCAGTCCATGCATCTGGAGAAGTGAGGTTTTTTACCCACGAAAGCTTATGCCCAAATAAATCTGTTACTCTTTAGGGTGCCACCGGTCTCCTTGTTGTTTTTGTGGATACAGACTAACACAGCTACCCCCGATACTAAGCAGTTTCTGGCACCTCACCAGCCTGAATCCTCCTGCCCAGCCTGTGCTTTTACAAAAGATTTCCTAGTTTTTAAGAGATGTTTCTCTCTCCTCTATTGATGGATGACGAGACTCATACAGGAATAGGGAAACTACTGACCAACTACCCCGGGGAGACAGTGAAACTGGCTACACAACGTGCTGCCAAATGCAGAGTAAACTGAAGAGAGAAATTTTTCTTCTTTAATCCCATCTATAGGAATCCTAGCTGTTAAGTGTAACAATAGTAGGTAAATAATTTGCAGAAAGAGGTGTGATTTCCCTTGGGGCTGTCCCTGTTATATATGATAACAGCTGGAATCTCTTGTAATGTTCTCACTGCAAACCTCTCTTGCTCCTGCACTGAAACAGAGATACTTGCCACAGTGCTGGCACACATGATACAGACTAGACAAGGAACAGGTTTCTTGAAGGGAAGGATGCTCACTGTCAGCATGGGGAAATCATTTAACCTGATCCAATGTGCTTCTGAAAGGTCAATAGTTGTTGCTGCCTCGTGTCTCCTACTGCACCCTCAAAACAAATTCTGACAGAGTCACAGCACTGATTGGACACGTTTATTTCAAGACTGGGTTGGGTTCACTCAGTCCACTCAGAGGATCAGACATGTTAGAGGAATCTCTAAGAGATTTTCACATAGGGTCAAAAACTCAGCTGGCAATCAATTAGCATAGCTCCAGTAAAGCCAACAGAGAACAGAGCTATGACCTATTATCCAGCCCTAGCCTTAGAGGGAGTAAGCATAGGCGGTTACAGTTGTCACCCTGGGAGCAAGGGGGCTGGGTGCACATTCTAACCATTGATTTTAGCTGCTTCGGTTCCACAAACTCTGCTCTGAGCTGCCATAATTTGCTATTAGATGGAACCTGGTACTTAGACATTGCATGGTGCAGTGACAGAGATGACATCTCGGCGCTAAGGAGCACGCAAATGTCTGCAGTTAGAGGTGTCAAGACTCTTCCCTTGAGTGTTTGATCAACAAACTCCCAATGGCAAAAACTCAACCCTGGCTCCTCTCACCAGCCCCTGCTGCACAGGCAAAGTCTGGATAAAAAGATGGGCCACGCATCATGACCTGCAGGTCAAAGCCAAGCCCTCTCAGACCAACAGGGAACAGTCAGGGTCCTTCCAATGAGAATGCCACGAGCCTCTAGCCCCCTTCAATTCTAATATTCCAGTCGGCCGATGGTCCCTAAAGTCACAACAGCACAAAGAGAAAGGTGGGCTCTTCAACAACGGAGCCCAGATCCTGTATGCTTTATAGCCCAAAGTCACCGCTGTGAGTGATTAATTACCGTTATTACAGTAGTGCCCAAACTTGATAGGTGCTGCTTAGACAGATGAGAGACAGCTCTCCAAAGAGCTTATCTCAAAAACCAAAACTCGAACAGACGGTAAGGGAAAGGGATGGATCATTCCAACAGGGCAATCAGTACAGGGACAGGCACATGCCACGTTCGTTTCATGAAAAAAATTAACGTCAGACTCATTTCCTTGCAGCACCAAACTGGACCCAGCGCTGTCTACGTGAAGTGTTCCATACAGCTCAGCACTGAGCGAGCAGGTGGACATGTTCTGTAGTAGCCAAAGTTCGCAAAGTGGTCCTGAAAGGCAGCCCCACGTACAGCATATTGCAGAAATCCAGACTTTACCTCAGAGAGAGATGGACTGTGGTGGCAAAGTCCTTATCTCAGAGAAGTGACCCAACTTCCAGGCTTGGAGAAACTATAAAGAGGCAGTTCAGGCCACTGCCACTACCTGCCATACCATATGAAACCAGGGTTTCAAGAGACATACTGTTCCTATCAAATCCTCTGATAGGTTTCCCTAAATACCAACATCACATCTATGATACAGAAGGTCAGAAGACAGGGTTTCCAGGTTCTCTGTAGCTCTTGGAGACTTCCACAGTGCCCAACAAAGAGATACTAAGACAAATTCAATCCTCGGGTAAGTGGGAGCAAATCTATTAACATGAATGGTGCTGCAGTGCCCCTTACAGCAGGTTTGAATTCAGCCAACTGCTTTTATTGACCTGGAGCCATTGCAGGGCCACTGATGTTCTCCATTTTAAGCACTGGGCAGCAACATGTGAAGAGAAGGCAATTGCTATAGTTCTGAAGGTCTCTCTAACCAGATGGGAATGTCCCCTTTGGGAACTCCAGCTAGATTGTTCATGGAGCGACAATATGCCAAAGGGATGAGGCAGCAAAAAGAAAGAATAAAAAACATTAACTAGCCCTGACCCTGGCCTGATGATGTACATTGGAGACCTCTAACAGCTCGCTATTTGAACTAGATATGCTTCAAGGAATTCTGTCCCAGGAGGTGGCTACGAAACAGAACAAAGGAAACAAGACTGTTGTGTGTTCACGCAAGCACTCTTTCCATCTGAATTTACAGAAATTTTCCACTACGTCCAAACTGCTAATTGAACTGGAAAAGCCTGGGTTTTGGGAGACAGCTTTTCTCCACTCAGGGATGAGGAGATTTGACCCACATTTTCTCCTGTAAATGGCTTAAAAGCTATTTAATGAAATTTAACCTTTTGGTTTTTTAAACATTCCTATACAATTTCAGCACCTTAGGGAAAGGAAGTGTTTTTCTTTATATTTCAGATTTTAAACCAACTGAAGCCAGAAGCAGAGCAAGTGATCTGTATACCAAGTTTACGTTTTGTAGCTTCATGCATTTCCCTTAAGGAAACACATTACAAAAACAGAGTGTGGAGTAAAAGTGATCTCTGAAAGAGCCATGATACAGTAGTAGGTAAAACAAAGGAAATGCCCAAGATGGGGTTGAGATTAAAGGTAACATTTTCTAAAAAGGAGCATTTTTCTTTAATCATAAGAGTGTGTCCAAAAGCACTTGGCCTAACTCTGGAAGCAAAACTCCCCTCGACTTAAACAGAAGCCCCTTCAGTCCTGTAAGCTTAGGCCTGGGTTTGTGGGAGGTTAAATAAGAGCTTCTTCTCATTTTAATGAGAATCCTGAGGGTGCTGCTGACTGGATGGGTCATGCCCTACACATGAAACCCTTGAGTTAGGGAGAGGGAAAGATAGCCAGTTGGCAACTTGGAGGTGTTTTATACTTTGTTATTTAAGGACATTACTCAATGAAGGAAGCTACAGTAGAAGTCCTCATTTCCATTCTGATTTGACACATCAATTTACTAAAATCCAAGAAACTGCATGTTCAGTTGGCATCAACAAAACACAATGCACCAACCTAAAAAGGTTAATTTGAACACATTTTGGGGAGAGAGGTAGAATATTCGGCCACTTCCATTCAGATGTAGAAATGTACGTTAAGATAAGAACATAAAAAGGGCCATACTGGGTTAGTCCAATGGTCCATCTAGCTCAGTATCCTGTCTCCCAACAGTGGCTGATACCAAATGCTTCAGAGGGAATGAACAGAACAGGACAATTATCCAGCGATCCATCCCGTTGTTCAGTCCCAGCTTCTGGCAGTCAGAGGTTTAGGGACACCCAGAGCAGGGGGCTGCATCCCTGACCATCTTGGCCTATAGCCATTGATGGACATATCCTCCAGGAACTTATTTAATTCTTCTTTGAACCCACATACATGTTTGGCCCTTACAATGTTCACTAGCAACAAGTTTCACATGTTGACTGTGCATTATGTGAAATACTTCCTTACGTCTGTTTTAAATCTGCTGCCTATTAATGTCACTGGATGACCCCTGGTTCTTGTGTTAGGGAACTGTTATTTATCCCTTCACATATCAGCTTTCTCCACACCAGTCATGGTTTTATAGACCTCCACTATACCCCCCTGTATCATCTCTTTTCTAAGCTGAACAGTCCCAATCTTTTTCATCTCTCCTCATATGAAAGCTGAGCAGGGCCGCCCGAGCGGAATGGGGGGGGGGCAAGTGGGGCAATTTGCCGCAGGGGCCCCCACAAGAGTTTTTTGGGGCCCCTGGAGCAGGGTCCTTCACTCGCTCCGGGGGCCCTGGAAAAAACTCTCGTGGGGCCCGGGCCCCTGGAGCTTCTTCCGCTCTGGGTCTTCGGTGGCAATTCGGCAGCAGGGGGTCCTTCCGCTCCGGGACCCGCCGCCGAAGCGCCCTGAAGACCCGCGGCGGGGGGGTCCTTCTGCCCCGGGACCTGCCGCTGAAGTGCGAGGCTCCCTGAATCCTCTGGGCGGCCCTGCAGCTGAGTAATTTAATAGCAGAACTTTTAGGACAGCACTTTGTACAAAAGTTCTATGGGGCATTAGGGATTAAAAAAAGTTTTATTCATTTTCAGGAAAGTTATTTCAAATGACTGTAGTTAACATTTAATTGTATACAAGTCATAATTGATCATGATGTACAGAATTTACATACACAGAGCTAGTAGCCTAACCGGGCTATGAACGAGGTATGTTTAGCACCATTAAATGAACATTTAGAAGTTCTCTCTCTCAGAAACCGGTACACGGCATACTAAGATCACAGATATGGAGAGGCCTCATAGCCTATAGCTTCACACATCATAAATACCAGTTGGGATTCATGCACTTCTGGCAAGAGGATAATGGGCTGCAGTTATTGCTATTTCTCTGTAGACCAGCACAGTCCATGTCATAAGCTGATATTCGGTATCTTTAATATGACAGCACTGTAGGATGCTGCTGCTACACTGATCTGATGTACTTCGAGAGGATATTGGGTCACATTAATTCCCCCCACAGAAGTGGCCCATGCACTCTAAGCACTAACCTCAATGGTCAGATGATCTCATTCCTTCACATTCAAGGGAGCTGGCTTCCTGCTGCCACTTAGGCACAGTAATAGCTCAGAGAAGGAAACCAACACCACAAACTACTTTGTATTATGACCTTTGCCAAATGGACTAAAAGCTCGGCCAGGTCCCTTCATTTTTTTGGTCATTTGTGGAAAAAAAAAAAAAAAAACACACTAGGGATTGTTTTTTTTGCCCCCACTTCTCTGCGAGCAACAAGACCCCTAAAAAAAACATTGGCAGAAAGTCTTATGTAGGCACACCACCTTGGAAGATGTTGCACTGGCTTGTGACAGCAACCTCACCTTTCCATTTGCATTACTGCTCCCATCCACAGAGACACTATAGAACAGGCTCTGTAAAATAGCTTTATTCCAAGCAATCTGACTCGCCATTTGGTAGGGGAGAACTTGTAGGTGAGCCACTCATTGGTAATGGCATTTTCTTTGTGACCGGAAAGGCCCTATCTAAATTAGGGTCTCAAACAACTCTGGGCAGACTTTGATAGACACACTCATTCGTTAGGCCAAATCCCCAAGTCTTTACTCAGGCGATGGAGTTTGGATTTCAGAAATGAGTAAGGACTTCATAATGTAGACTCTACCGGTGGTAGTTAGGACTTTAATTTTATTAGTTTTTAAAACAAAGATTTGTTAGAGTTTGTGTCTCCAAAATTACTTTCCTGAACTGAAAACAGTCTGTGTCCAAAGCCGCTCCTAATGGAGGAATAATCCTATTACAATCCTGATTTTTAAATTAATTGCTTGAGAAAGTTCCTTACTCTATTGACGTTCGTATTCATAAAGAATTCCTCTCAAAACCCCAGCACGTTGCACTGTGTAAGTTCAGTCTGAAGGCATCTGCAAACTTTCCCTGGGATGTAACTAGCCAAATCATACTCTAATGACAGGAGTTTACTGGCTATTACATATTCCTTTCCACTCATTTTTAAAACACAACATTGGGTTTATCTGCATTGTTGTTATTGCAGGATATTTTAAACTCATTTTGGCTAGAACCCTAGAAACATCCTGTCTCTCTCCTGAGCAGCTGGATAAAATTTGCAATGGATGGAATATTTTCTAACAAGAACAATCACATTAAATTTACCAACTGCACTCTATACTTTCTAAAATGGTTGTAAAAATCAAGGCTACTAGAAAAAAGATTTTGATTTCATTACTTGTTTAGGAATGTGCAGTTTCTCTGCTCACTGAGGGAACTGTATAATTATAGATTAATGCTGACATTAATCATGCCTCTCTGAGCTGGAATTTTGAGAAGCTGGTATTTCAGAGGTTATGTAATGTTCTGAAATGCACTACCAGCTCAGACCTGAAGAAGAGCTCTGTGTGGCTCGAAAGCTTGTCCCTCTCACCAACAGGAGTTGGTCCAGTAGAAGATATTACCCCACCCACCTTGTCTCTCTACCAGCTGAGAGTAAGACATGAAGGGCTCACGACCAACACTTGTACACATGGTAAAGAAACTGGATCCCTCCAACTTTGGGATTCCATTTCACTTACAAACCAAGAATAACATAGGCCAACTACTTTAACAAACGAGTTAACAATAAGCTTGGGAAGCTTAAACTCATAACTTTGCTAGACACTAAAAATCGTGCTCTTAATAAAAACACTGGATTTATTGCATATTACAACAATAACCTGCTAGCCCCCCCCCCCCTTCTTGTCCGTGGCTGCAGGGTTAACAGGCCACTTCACCTGAACGACCCCTTAGAATGTGTGTTAACTAGTCATGCTAAATGACAGGTTTCAGAGTAACAGCCGTGTTAGTCTGTATCCGCAAAAAGAAGAACAGGAGTACTTGTGGCACCTTAGAGACTAACTAATAAATTTGTTAGTCTCTAAGGTGCCACAAGTACTCCTGTTAGTCATGCTAAACAATCTGTTCCACTTTGCACTTAGCTGCGATTCTGGGAGTACCTTTCCCAGACCGGAAGAAGAGCTCCAAGTGGCTCACAAGCCTGTCTCGTTCATCAACAGAAGCTGGTCCAATACAAGATTGTATCTTACCCACTGCTACAAATTAATGGTGCAAATATCCAATATTTATTTACAATGTAACAGAAGGCAGAATTTCACCTACTCCCTTCAGCATGAAAAAATTACAACCTGGTGTGGGGGTGGACAGTCAGTGAGCTTAAACATAGTTTTACGTCAGCAAATCAGATTTTGGTAAAAATGTGTGGCCTGAAGTGACAACTGAAAATCTCTGCTATCCCAAACAATAACAAAGTCTGCAGCTTGGGGGGCCTGGTCACACTGAGGCCTTGACAGCCTGTGCAGCAATTTAGAATATCCAGGGTTTTCAATTTTAGACAGCAAAGATGAGTGTTAGGCAGACAGAATTTCACTGATCCTGACTGAATACGTATTTCATGGTGCATTTAGCAGTGTCATTTATTTAGGTAATTTGTAACAAAGCTGCACAATGTTAGGCTTTCGTTTCCTTTAATTTAGCACTGGCAGCGAGTACCTGCTGTGTGCAATATGGGAACTGAACTGTATGAACTAAATGTTAAGTCATCTAGGGAGCCAATACCAAGCTCAGTGCTCACAACCAGCCTCAGACATTCTGCTTGCTTCTATGCCCGTGTGCGCTGTTCCATTCAAGCAGATTGGGTTGCATGAACATAAATGAGAGGGAAACTGGCCCATTTAGCCTTTTTCTGGGGTATGCTTTCATCTCAGAGCAAGAAATGCTACAAGCATGACTCTACACACCGCAAGATGGAAACAACTTCATAAATACGTATGTAAACAAGTGCCCAAAGGTGTGGGGGCTGCCTGAACAGGACACCCCCAGAGCTCTGCCTCCAGCACCCACATCCCTAGTACTGGAACTCGCATACAGAAGTATTTTGGGGTGGTTGGGAGATTGGGTTTCCAAGAAAACCCACCAGGAACAAGAGACGCAAGTTGATTTGGTAAAGATGGTTAATGAAGTTCTCTTTTCTCAAGGAGATGAAATATATACACCTCTACCCCGCTGTCCTCGGATCCAAAAAATCTTACCGCGTTATAGGTGAAACCATGTTATATCGAACTTGCTTTGATCCACTGGAGTGCGCAGCCCCGCCCCCCCAAAGCACTGCTTTACCGCGTTGTATCCGAATTCGTGTTATATCGGGTCGCTTTATGTCGGGGTAGAGGTGTATTGTCTGCCTGAAAGCACGTCTATGAACTGCTTTTATCTGACAAGTAGTCTAAATGACCTGTACCGCTCCTTGTGACAGGAACGCCATCCCTATGCATGCATGTGTATATTCCCTATTTTGGCCTTGGAAGCCAATGGAGTGGAATAATATTTCAAGATGATTTCGGCTCAGCTTTACCAAATCAAATCCACTGGGACCAGTCTAGCAGCTAGGGCCCAGCACCAGACTGATTTCTCCAACCCGGTCTCTGTCTCGGTTTCGTTTCTCTGGCCACAGACTGGGCTTCCCCTTCACTTGGCTCCCTAGTGACCAGACACAGGTGTCATGACGGGGTTTAAATAAAACACCACTAAAGTCAGAATCATCTAATGAGAGGCTTATCCCCTTATGCTTAGGACTGGTCCTTTACCTTTTTGGAGCTTCTCATGGAAGTTAATGGCATCCACAGAAGCTGTGACAATGTTGGTCTTACAGTGGCGAGCAGCTACAATTCCAGCTACCTCGTCCATTAACTTCATAGTAACACCTGCAAGGGGAAAAATTACAGATTAGTGATCAAACCGAATGCAGGGTGACTTTCCTAGACCGAAGGTTCTTCTGAAAAACAACAGCAAGATACACTTCAAAGAGGACAAATTGTAAATGAAGAGTTGGCTACTACAATGTTTCCTGCACTCCAAACAGGCATTCACTCTACCCCCATTCTGCAGGAAGCTAAACTCAGAGTAGAGGAAGTCTCTCTGGGAACACGAAGGGCAGCAGACTGCTTTCTCCATTGAGATGCTGGAAACAGCTGACCAGGGTTTGGTCTGGTCTCAGAAGTAACCGACTGGCATGGCCCCTGCCTACAGGCACTTACAATTTAAGTGTAGCATGATGCAATGTGTATGGTTGACAAACCCTAGAAAGGATGGATTGACAAGGAATCGGGATAACAGGAATACTCCCCCACAGCCAACCAGCCTGAAGGCACAGGTATGTTATAACAAACATCTATAAACTGAATCACAGACCCCTTTATTGCAGGCATCCCACAAGGCATGACTGTTCAAGAGGGATTCAGATGAAAGGAAGGTAATGGGTTTGTGGAGCAGGTCAGCAAGGGCATTCCATAGCTGGTTATACTCTGCACGCAGGGCATGTCTGCACTAAAAACTTAAGTCGACCTACAGCCAGCACAGTAATTACTGCATGGTTCATGTCCACACTGCCCTGTCGGTGGTGCACTTCCATTGACAGAGGGGCAGTGTGGGGCCTACCCTGAGGCTCCTGGCTTCCTGCCAGGCTGTTGCCCGGGCTCCCTGCCCCCCGCCGAGGTTCTCAGCTCCCCTCCCCGCGAGCCCGGCAGCTGCCCAGCAGGGAGCAGAGAGGGGCAGCCATGCTCCCAGCCAGGAGCCTCAGTGCAGCCGGGTTCCCGGAGGGGAACGGGGAGCTGGGAGCCCGGGCAGCGGCCTGGCTGAGAGGGGGAGGTAGGCCCCTGGGGGCAGACTGGCTCTAGCTGGAGCCCCTGCCCCACCGGGCTCTGTCATCAATTTCACAACTCTAGTATGGAGCCGTGACATTGACAAGAATGACAGCCAACAGTCAATGTGTCTACCTGGACACTGCATCGCCCCATTACATCGACAAACCCTACGCCTCTCGTGGAGGTGGAGTTATGTCGGTGTAGTAGGGCGCTTACATCGGAGGGAGCAAAGCTGCAGTGTGGACAATGACATAATTAGGTTGAAGTAAGTTGCCTTACGTCAACCTAACGCTGTAATGCAGACCAAGCCTTAGACTTCATTACTAAGCAGTTCAAGCTTTAAAGTCTCATGTGGCATCATTGTATACTGCTCCCCAGCTATCAGAAATCTAATTACATGTAAAGAACACATTCCCTACTGCCTCTCACGGGCTGAAGGATTGTTCATTACACTAGCAAAACACAAGTGAAGGAACCAGTGATCGTCTGCCTGTCTACTCAATGTTTAACCATTACAGACACCTTATTACGTAGCCTTTTGGCCTGACAACAAGGCTTATAACAGCAACACAATATGTGATTGAAAAGAACAGAGATGCAAAGGAGACCCCACCTTGCTAATGGATTATAGTTTATTTTATTAATTCAACTTGTATCACATGTGACCTGTATGGCTCCATTCTGTGGTGATAAAGGGACACCAACACCCAGCTTCTCCAAGCACTGCTCATATGTATGCACACACCAGGGATATTCAGAAGCAAATGGTCTGTGCTACAAGGACATATCGTCTTTAAATCGTAAATTGCAGGTTTCATACCCATCAATTGCTAAAGCTACTGTAGCGGTTTTGTTAAAAGAAGCACTGAGGCAAAGCGTCCTGAAATGTATTTAGCACAGTCTTCAATCAAAGGTAACCTGCACTTCACCTCAAAAGCTCTTATTCCCACTATACCCAGTGGATGTGAAAATGAAACTATCAACCTATTTATCTGCAAGTTGGGTAATTTATGTCTTTTACTTCATGTTTTCACACAATCAGATGACAGATTCATGACCCAGTTGTACAGTACTATAAAGAACAGGCAGAGAAATTTTTTCAGGTACTCCAAGCCGAACCTTCAAGTCACTGCAGGCAGAATAACCCTGTAAAGCAAATGACAGACAAAGATGGACTAGTAGCCACGGAGGATCTTTGTCGCAGGTATTTTGTGAGAGTCAGCACTGTGCTGCATGCTCATTTGGGGACAAAACTACAAACGAACTGGAAGCTTACGGGGGTGACCCTTTTGCCAGACCAATTACATGGCGACATACAGCGGCTGTGCTCTGCTTTGGACACTGACACACTTGTATCCTCTGACTCTGGGGACAGAGGAGAAGGAATTATTTGTATTACAGTGGGACCCCTGATCCCATTGTGCTAGGCCCTGTAGAAACACCCCCGCCCCCGGAGATCTCCTGACCTGAAACACTTGCTATATTACAACTGAACGGTTTGTGATGATAGAATAGAACAGCTCGCAATGCACAACTGTCTGAAGTGCAAATTCCCCTAACCTTATATGGAATTCAGCTGAACAACTCCGTTTTCTGCTGCCCAGCGTATACTAACAGAGAGGGAAATAAAGTAATGAAGTAAAATGAACTGTACCTTTTCAGGCATCACCCCACCCCCAATCCCAGTGCTCCACATGCTCGGCTCTAGGACATTTCTTCCTTCCTGCAGGCGCTGTCTGCTCTGCAACCACTTACAGTCTTTCCAGATGCTCGTGCTTAAAATAAATGGTTCCCAATGGGTTTCTACCAAAATTCCATTCCTGCTCATTCAATTCCATCGAGCACATCCCTTCCACTAGAAAGCTTTTCAGACACCACGCGCCCAGGAAAGGCCTAACAGCGTTTCCACTAACAGAGGGTTGCCACGGTGGCTGAGACTCCTGCACATTGAAGGAGTTACAGAACCAAGCTCTGGGGCACCAAGTTCAGGTCCTAAGTCTCTTTTAACCTCCTTCCCCTGAGCCTCAATTCCCCATCGGTAACATGAGGATAATACCACCCCCTCACCTCAAGGCGGTGTTGTGAAGGTAAGTGTTTGCCAAGAACACAGATACTAGAGCGAGGAGTGCCATACAAAAACCCTTGACGAAACTGATCATTCTGACTTCAGAGCAGAGCTTGAATATTATGCAATAAATAAGGTGCACACACTGACTCATGAGGATAAAACAAGATACTGAATAGCTGCTCACTGAGTAAGCGCCATCCACCCTGTGCACTTAGTGAGGCAGGGGCCTGTGGCAATAATATGGGATGATGTAATTTAGGAGGGTAGCATAATGAATATGCACAAGGGGGCTAAATTAAGGTTGCCTGTGCAACCTTAATTCTTGCATCTCCTAAGTTTTGAGTGCTTGATTGTGCAAGCTTAATACTGTTCTTTTAACAGTTTTTGCATCTGATTTTGTCGATTTTTAAAAAAAGCAAACTGAAAAAACAAATTCCTTCATGTGGAATCATACTGACCCCCATAGGCGCTGACTTTTGGTTTTGCCAGTGGGTGCTTTTGAAGAGGTGTGTGTTGGGGGGAAGCTATTTTCAGCATATTTATATACTACATTCAATAACTAGAATATGAAAGTATGTTTATCATTGAGATCTTTATTTTAATAATGATTCAATGGTTATGAACTACATAACTACATTCTCCTGATTTACAGTATATTAAAATCAGTGCAATCACCTAAAAGCTGTCTTCACTAACAACCCAGTTGAAAGACATTATGTCTCACTGTAGCTTTCTGGATGAAACTGTCAGCAATCGTATTTATGTGTATTTCTTATGCAATCTTATTTCCCTGGTATTGTTTTGATGCACGTTAAGGACAGCTACATTATTCAGTTGCATCTGTCCCACTGATGACTGGAGATAGTTTTAAAGTCTTCTGAAGCTGGAGAATGAGTTCAGGAGGATACAGGCATAGGGAGAAGATTCTTATAGATATGCAGTATTCCAGAAACATAGTGCTTCCAAAGTACTGCAAATTACTCCAGGATCTCTTTCTTGATGGTTAACAGCTAATTTAGGCACCATCATTTTGTATAGATAGTTGGGATTATATTTTGCCATATGCATTACTTTGCATTTAACACTGAATTTCATTTGCCATTTTGTTGCCAAGTCACCCAGTTTTGTGAAAACCCTTTGTAATCCTTTGCAGTCTGTTTTGGACTTAACTATTTTGAGCAATTTTGTATCATCTGCAAACTTTCCCACCTCACTGTTTACTCCTTTTGCAGATCATTTCTGAATATGTTGACAGCACTGGTCCAAAACCAGTACAACCCCCTCGGGAGACACCACTATTTACTTCTCTCCGTTCTGAAAATGGACCATTTATTCCTACGCGTTTTTTCCTATCTTTTAACTGGAGTGCCTGGGAATGCTTTCAGGATCATCGAACAATCCTTAATTTAATAACAATCCCTTTGTTATCTTAATCACCCTGCCTCTGTTTATAAACACAGTCCCTGCCCCAAGGCAGAAGCTACAGCACAGAACTTAGCAGATACCACACAAGCTCTGACTCCTGGGTGCTGAGCACCCACTATTTTTTTTTTCCCCCGTGGGTGTTTGAGCCCCAGAGCACCCACGGAGTTGGCACCTATGCTGACACCCACGTGGTTCATTAGCAGGGTTGGAACCTTTAGATCCACTGCACAGACCTCTGCTATCTGAACTGAGCAACTGATAGCAGTAGTAGGCTGTCGCCCTCTTGTGTACTAGCACTACTGGGAGATGAGACACTCAGGAATTTTGGGTTCCATGCCAGGCTCTAGTGGGGAATGTGCTCTAGGACACAGACTTCTGCCCTTTCCTGCCAAGCTTGATCCCTCCCGCACCCTCTCTTCAGTCTCTTCCCCACCCCCAGCTCCTTGCGCCAGTCCTATTCTCCTTGCCTACCCAGTCCCAGTCCTCCACTACCAGCTCCTGGTCCAATCTGTCTCCCCTCCCCTCTAATCCAACACTTCCTCCCAGGCTCCTCATTCACTCAGTATCTGCTAACCACATCCCTGGCTCCTCCTTTCTGGCTCCTTGCCTCGGTCTCTTTGCCCAGCCAGTCCCAGTTCTCCCCCAACTCATGGGGGGGGGGGGAGGGAGGGGGACACATTCAGCCTGGGGCACACACAGGGCATGCCAAATTTCAGCTCAAACAGCTACAGTTTGCCAAAAAGTTACAAGCACCTGAAAACACAGAAGGTATCAGAAACCTGCTAAAGGAAAAGCTGTTGGCACCCTAACTGTACTAACAATGCAGCAGTTACTACATTTCCTACAACCCACTTGCCACAGATGAAGGCATTTAAAGCATGTTCCCCTTCTTTTGACATCAATATTACTTTAGCACTAGTTTCTCAGACCATTCATTCTACAGAGCTGTCTGGATGTCTGGTGAAGGGAACTGATCTTTCGTGTATAAGCAAAGCTGTTTTATACAGGCAGCATTTATCATATCCTACTGTATGTCAGATGTTATAAATAGCCTAAAGATTCACTAACACAAGGAAAGTCTGCCACGTACAGTTTATTAAATATATCATTTTATGCCACTGGGATTTAGCCCTGCTTGGCCCAAAGCAGAGCACATTGTAAGATTCCACTGACAGACTAAATGTTACTAAAAATAGCACAGCAGTGCAAGCATATGAAAACCGTGACATGCTTTCCAGCTCCTTTTACTGCTTCAAAGAACAGGATGTGAGCTATAAAGTAACAAAATTGCATTTTCCTTCAAACAATAGTTTTTCTACGAACTATGGACAGTTCAGGGAGTAACTTGGAGGTTTAACACCTTTATTTTCCCACCTTGGTATCTGCAAGCTTCTCAGCAGGGCTGCTGGAACAATTTGTAGAGTGGGGGGGGGGGCTGAAAGCCATTGAACCTGTAAATCCTGTATATAATGGAAATCCCTTTAAGCCAAAGGATGCAGCAGCTCCCCGAGCTCCAGCACCTATTAATCCACGTTCCTGACAGCATTGTTGGGACCTTTGACAAAGTGGGGAGCAGAAGTATTTGTGCCTTGTGCATGGCTTTAACCCTCAGTATCTCTGATTAAGCACTAGACCAAGATTCAGAGAGAAGCACAGAATTTACTGTACGCACTGCTGTGTGAACTGTAAGTGTACATATCGCTGTATATGTTTTAATCTGTTTTCCTATTTCATTATGCATATTTGTAGAATACTTTGGGATCCTGAAGGACGGAAGAGGATGTGTACAGCTACACAAAGCCGCACATGAATTCCACACATTATCCTGGGACTGCTCATAGAGCAGACAAAGATTTCCTCCCAACGCCAATATTCTTCTGCCCCAAAATCTCTCTGTACTTTGGATTATGGAACCAGCAACCTAATATTGTATTCCCCACCCCCCACCCCTTTCATACAAGCAAAATCCAGAAAGGTACTAAACTACTTGCATCTCAACGTTCTCTGCATTTGCCCGAAGTGGGAGAGCTCTCCTTTTACATCCCAATTCAATTACATTCTCCAGGCCCACTGCTCCCATTACAACTGTCAAACCGAGTTAGAGCAGAAAATGCCACATCAAGAAACCAAGACTTAAAGACAATATTTATTCTTATAAAATAACCAATCCCTCACTATGTGTCACATCTTCATTCTGGATCTTTGGCTTATGCTGCCCCCTCTATCAGTGCCACAGTAACGGTAGGTTGAGGGGTGTAGGCTGGATGTTACCTACACTTTTGTCCACTGCAGTTAGTATTGATCTGACCTTTTACGTTGTATTTGGGAACTCTCTGATCTACTTTCCCTTTCTGTACACACCTCTTTCCAGGTTCAGACTGTAACCCCTTGCTGTTTTCTTATTGCTCAGACAATGGATGCTGCCAACCAGGGAAACTTTACTTCAGCAAATTACAGTAATTTCATGTTCTGTATTTATAATCTGAGATTTGCAATTTAAAAGATAACATAATTGTAGGATTTACATTTCTCAAATGTGTCACTTTTTTCTTTCCCACATTTAAAAAAAGCAGCCGTGCTTGGCCTAAACGTGAATCGAACATCTGGTACTGCAGATATTTTTGAATGTAACATTTAACGGTCTGTGGATCTTAAGTTTTGACAGCATGTTGACTATCTTTGAAAACATTGCTAAAAATAGATTCTAAAAAAAACAAAACAAAACACTTTTCAAAAGACATCTAATGTATGGCTAGGTCATGTTTTTCTTCAAACAGGAGCTACTGGAGTTGCTGGAGTGTTCTGAATTCATGAAGAATGTCTAACCTTAATTTGCCAACAGCAAAGAAAATCTTCCCCTTTTACCAATCCGAAGTTGGGTAATAGATGAATCGGGAAGTGTGTCACTGTATTATTTGTGTTATAGCAGTGCCTGGTAATTCCAGTCCTGGCCCTACATTCCATGCTGCCAGGTGCTGTACAGACACAGCTTACAGGCTTGGTGTCAGATAGGAAGACAACACAAACAAATGAAGTGGGGGGAATGAGGGAACAGAGCTTAGTGAGGAGGAAGAGGGAGGAGTCTCAGCTCAGCACTTGCCAAGACAAATGCCAGATGGGAGTGATTTGGAGGCATTATGCCAGGGGTCGGGTTCAAGGAGAGCGAGAACTATCGAACCGTAAACATTCTAAAACTGAAGAGTAGGACTGGGTAGAGGGGAGTATTTCATTTATTTGATTCCATTTTTGATTGAAGGGTTTAGTTTTTTAAATTAATAGCCTGATCCAAAGCCCATTGAAGTCAAGAGGAACACTCCTGTTCATGTCAAAGGGGTTTGGCTCAGGCCGTAGAGTAGGGAACAGCACGCTAAAAACCAGAATACCTGCCCCTGATTCTAACATTACACACCAAAATGATTTCAGATTAATTTAAGGCACCCAAAGTGCCTTCTGGGCTTTTAATGGGCGAGTTAAATAAGCCCCTCTGAAGTGGGGCTAAAAGTTTATCAAATGTAATTATCTATTTTTATATATAAATATTTTAAAAGTTATATATAGATAAATATTTGGCTAGATATTTTGATATCTAATTCACAAGAAGTCTTTTCTAGCATATTCTCACTGCTTGCATCTAGGGAATAGTGCAGCATGTTTGTTACAATAAGGAGCCTTGCTGCACTTCTCTCTAAAAGGCTAAGTGGTGCCTGTTCCTGCAGTTAGCAAGCTGAAGGATTCCTACTGCTACAGAGAGGCCACCCCACCAAACAAGGGTTGGCACTTGGCAAGAGTGGGACCTGGGATTTCACTCAAACTCTGAATATTTATTCCAGGTCTCTCCCCACCCCCACCCCCCCCCACCCAGGGGCAGCTCCAGGCATCAGCGCACCAAGCGCATACCTGGGGCAACAAGCCGTGGGGACCGGCCTGCCGGTCACTGTGAGGGCGGCAGTCAGGCTGCCTTCGGCAGCATGTCAGTGGGAGGTCCGCCGGTCCCGCAGTTTTGCCAGTTACCAGCGGATCTCCCGCAGGCTGCCACCGAAAGCCGCCTGACTGGCGTGCTTGGGGCGGCAAAATACATAGAGCCGCACGCGCACACACACACACACACACTCCTCACAGCTGGAGCTGCCACCACAAGGATAGATGGATTGCTAGATTGGCTTAGTTTCATCTTGGTAAGTGCCTCCTTAAACTCAAACAAACTGCCGGTCTCTAACTGGTTAGTGTGATATCCCCACAGCAATAGTACACTTGGGAGATTATTTTACCTTTCTTCAGTAGCAGATCACCACCATGGTTAGAGCTGGACTAAACCTAAACTCTGACTTACCATCTGATTCTCCTTTAAGTATATTATACTACCTATCACTACGCACAGTATCACTGCCATTTGCTGTACATGATATTTACTGTGCATCCTGTTAACTTACTTTTAAAGGGAGATGGGTGGGGGGGGGGGGGAACCTTTGCTGGATTTTCCTTAAACCCAAAATAATCAAGAGAAAAACATTGATTTAGGAACTGAAGAGCTGCCAAGTGCTGACAAAGTTTTGGGCAGGAAAGCTTCCTGTTGGGGAGAACAGAGAAACAATTGTGTAGTTTTTACGTCCAGGAGATACGGAAGTCGTGTCTTCAGGAGTGCTTCCCACTCATCCATAAAATGCACTAGAACTCAGCACCTCTGGAATTAAATGGACACATTCAAGCTGAAAGGACTTTCACTATGTGAGTTTACTTAAAATGGCTAACAAGGAGTCAAAGCCCAACAAGAACTTATACAGCTTGTTACTTAAACAGGTGGCTCAGAGACAATATATATGCATGAAGTGTTAGCTGGTTAAACAGAGGATATTGTGTCTCGAGAACTGACCACACCCCACACTATTCAAGAAGAGTCTCCTGCACCAGATGAGACAGAAATGCCAAACTCAGCATATGCAGCCACTGAAGAGGACTATTAAGGAAATATGGTTGAAATAAGCAATTGGCTGTATGGCTGAGACTCACTACCACCACTCCAGTGGTCCATGGCAAGTGTATAATGGATGTGTCTACTGTGCTGGACAGGTGTCCATCTGCAAAGCCACCATCACAACGGTCACCAGAGGTGGCTTTTGATTTCAGGCTCTCCCAGTGTAGCTTGCAAGGATGAAGAGAAGTGTCATAATGATGTATGGCTTAGCGCTACAGCTGTTTGCTTACATCCCATCCTGTATACTGGCGTTCCAGTTATGAATTCGCTCCACTTCTCATGCCAAGTGATTTAAGTTCTTTCCCACAGAAACACCAGTATTATGTGTACAGTTACTGATAGCAGCAGCAGCAATGTACATGCCCTAGTTGTGGGAGAAGCAGATCCCTCATCCCACATTCTGGTTCTCATCCAGCTCATCTCCTTGATCAGTCAGAACAGGGTTCATTTCCACAGCACAAGGATTGCTCTGGAGAGGGAGATAACAGTTTAGTACAGACTAGCTCTGAAAGAGACATATGTGCATGTCTCTCTGCTTTTCCACGTTAGCCATTATTGCTAGCCTGTCAGAGACAAATGAAATCACATTAACCCTGATTTAGAAGAGGGCTTGAAATGCAGCATCCCATTACTCTTCAGCTAAAGCCAATTAATCACACCCCCACAGGGCCCATCAAGTCCCTTGTTCAAATCACAACAGCTACTTACCAGGAAACAGCTACACACAGAAACCTCAGCCAGTGCCTGTGTGCAAGCAGCTCTGGGTAAAACGAGACACGGACACTCGCAGGGCAACAATGGCTGCACGCAGACAGACTTCCAGCGCTCTGTTCCAGAGCCAAGTGTTGTGACTTAAGTCATCGACACCCAACCCTTACTGTCCAGTCTCTTCAACCCCAGCAAGGCTGGGGAAGGTCAGCGTTATAAGTCTTGACCCTTATTCCATAGATGCCTATGTTGACTGTCTTCCTCTGTGTAGCATCCATCATACTGAGCAACAAGGAAAGGGTCAGCAGACCCCGCTTTTTCGTACCCGATAGGCCTTGCTCTTTCCTTGATCATCAGCCTGCTCTCTTTTGACGCTGGTAAGGAAGCTTCACCTGCTGGAGCCAGCCTTTCCTCCCTTTGATTTCTAATAGAAAGTGGACTCTGATGTGGTCTGGCCAGAGTCTCAGCCACTCCCTATATACATGGAATTTCCTTTGCACTCTGAATTCACAGCCAGCTTCTTCCAGGTGCCGGAGGAGTAAAGAGGAGTCGTGTCCTGTCTGTAGGGAGCCAGATGGTCTTTATGCAGCAGTTTCTCCTCATGAGCAGGCTCCAAACTCCATTAACAGGCAGGAATCTGCCTCTTCTCTCACAGTCCAAGGGTCTAGCAATGAGAGAGTCTTAACTCAACTAGTCCATCTGCAACTCCTCCCTTTGGCCGAAGGAAAGTGATTGCCTACAGTGGGTTGGCTCTAGTTAGACCAGCAAAACAGCTAAAAAGTCAAAGTGGCTCTGATTCCTGGTAATGATGTAAACCTTCCACTAGACTTCCAAGCGATCCGGACTGCCTGAGCAGCAGGCTAGAACCCTTGTTTGCTGAGAAAGCATTTGCAAAGCAAGGTGCAATTTGCCATCAATGTTACTGATTGGAATGTTCTTCAGGGCTACCACTCTGCAGGTCTGATTTGGCCCCACCCGCCGTGAATAACCCCATTCTAGGCAAGTGGGACAATGCACAGCTGAGTATTATTCACTAGAACAAGGATGGCAGAATTAGGCCCTAAGTTTGGCTCTTTACAGGGCTCCCTCTCCCCCTTGCTGGATACACACAACCCATTAACCCTAAAGTTATCCATAGGCAACAGCTCATGTGAGGCCTGAACGGGAGATCAACATCTGTAACAAGTCTGGGAGACAAATACCAAAAGCAACTAGACTAACTCTGCCCAAGTTTAACTCGACAGGAAAGCCACCGTGCAGGGCTATCAACTCGAAGAAGCCTGACAGCCTTTGAACTATGCCTACCCTATTAGAAGTAATGTGATAAAATGTTGTCTCTCTGGGAACATCCCCTTTGCTTTCCTCACTTCCTCCGCACCCACAAAGGGCTCAGCATGCAGGAAGCTCCCTGTGGATGAAGCCATTCCACTGTGCTCAGCATGTCTGCCAGGGAGGTAGGGTCACTTAACCAGTATGCATTCTTCTCTTCCAATCTCCGAACTGAACAAGCTGCTGGCATTGAGTTCTCAGTCACCATTGGCTGAAGAAGAACTGGAGACCCTGTGCTTGCACAGCCATGAGGCTGTCCCCAAACCATTCCACCAACCAGAGCTGAAATAGCGGGTATAGAATGTTTTGGGGGTGGACAGAAGTAGGATGTTGCAAGCTAGGTTGGATCCTGAAGCAAGCAGCCACATGATAAACAGGGCTTTTAAAGCGGGACCTTGACCTGCCTTCCCTTAAACACCAGCATATTCACTTTATAGGAAGTGCTTGTTTTCCCCAGACTGTTTTAATGACAATTCCCGGTGGCAGAGGAATGCTTGGCAATGATGTGTTACTATAGTAATCACTCATTTGATTAACATCACAAATGGTACCGACTCACCTGCTGGAAGATACAAGAGTTCTTCCTTTTTGATTAAGGAACTCTCTCAATAAGGGAATCACCATCACTGCTCTAATCGTTTCAACTTTTACATACACAACTGCAGTTGCGCTGAAGAAACCACGGTTTGATGTTAGCCCTACAGTTACAGGCATTAGCCACTGTGACTCACACATGAACTCGAGCAACTGCAGACCTTACAGTGGCTAACTAACTCTGTCATCCACAGTCCAGCAATATTGCCATCCCCAAGTTTTCAAAGGAGTCATGACGCAGGCTCCCTCAAATCGATATTAGCTTTAAAAGAATTTTAAAATAAATTTTAAGTTTTCATTTGCCTTCTGTTTTACACCTTTCAGCATCACTCAGATCCCATTTTGAAGCTTTTCTCTATAACTATGAGTGCTAGAAATGGACATTTTAAAAGGAAAGCTGAGCTCCACTAGCAACATCATTCTGCATGGAATGGTTATTTACTCCTGTAATACTTCCATTCTCTGATTGTTTGTTTCTGAAGTCAAGAAGGAGCAAACAAACCTTGCAAGAGTTGGCAACACCAGGTAAGGCACCCAGTAAAATCAACGTTCCTGCACACAGCGCCAGAGCAACAGTTCATTTCTCCACTAGCTACAACTGATCACGCAGCAAAGGGTTACTCCTCTAGGAGTGATTACATTCATGTTCCGTTACAAGCTCCCAGCTGCTCACTGAATGCTTTATATGCATTCTCAAAACATGACTTCGCGTTCACAGCCCAAAAGGGCAATAAAAGGCCCCCACTCCTCCCTACAGAAGCAGGCATACAAAGGAACCCTTCTACTGAAGAAACCAGCATGAGAGGCGGGAAAGAGCACTGCCTGCTTTACGTTACTCCCGTTCTTCTGAATTTAGTTTACTCCTTTGAGCCTCCAGAGCCAACCAGCACAGCTCAGTAGTTCAGAAAATGGACGAAGACACCAAGACTGGTCAGACAGCGCAGAGCAAACCCTTGATTTCAAAGCCTCCACACTCACCAAGGCAGAGATGGGAGCAGAAATTCAACCTTGTATGGAAGTATCCTATTAACATTACGTGGGACCCAAATTCTTGTTGACCAAGTGAAGTGAGATCCAAAACTCAATGGCATGTCTGGCTGCCTATCTGTAATGTGATCACTTCTGAATCCAGTACGTGATCAACTCCCAAGTATCAATGAACGTTCTAGGCATCAATGGGAAGGAGCCTGTTGAGTGTGCAGACAGATTTTCATCGTTCCCATTTGGTCATAGGAGCATTGGGAGAAAAGAATACGGCCAGTCACCACTCATTCCCTCATGTTATAAATAAATAAATAAATTAATGGAGATATCCTATCTCCTAGAACTGGAAGGGACCGTGAAAGGTCATCGAGTCCAGCCCCCTGCCTTCATTAGCAGGACCAAGTACTGATTTTGCCCCAGATCCTTAAGTGGCCCCCTCAAGGATTGAACTCACAACCCTGGGTTTAGCAGGCCAATGCTCAAACCACTGAGCTATCCCTCCCCCCAATGTTTGTTTGCATACTTCAATCCCATTGTTTGAAATGAGTCAGCAAATGAAACTGCAGGTGAGGACTGAGTGCTTCGGCAGCGTGGGGGGCAGGGGTACAGGACCGGAATAGCGAGGCCTGCTTCAGATTAGGATCCATGTTGGCTGAGTAGAACAAGGCTGGAAATGTGCATGTCTCCCTTCATGCTATGACTGACATAAGCAAGATCATTTGCCTTTCCAAGCGCTGACATTAATACAGTTGCATACGAAAGAGAAATGAGAACCAAGTACGGCATTGGTTTTCACTCCATTTGAAGGGTATGGAGATGTCTGACAGACAAAGGCAGAGTTAGGAAGCAGAAGCGCTCGTATTACAATGTCTTACAAACAGGGAAAAGTCATTTCAAAAACTCCTCATTTTAATGAGCTTGGGGGAAATGCCTTCACTTCAGATGTATTTATTGAGTAAGAGCAGCAGCTGAAGACATTTGAAAATGCAAAAGCAAATTAGAATGAGTCAGTAAAGTTTCAAATGAATTTTCTTAAGGCAAAAACTTGTAAGTACAGATTAAAGCTAGAGGTTGAATTTAAACAAGGTTCAAACAGTACACTGAACATCACATTTTCACAGCAGACATCACCCCACAGCTTTGGTGGGATTTTTCCAGGACCCTGTGACTTACACGGGGTTTTAAATAGAACATGGTGCTGTGTTTGTTGCAGCATCTGTTGCTTTATGCCACTTAACCCTCACAGCTACTAATTATACCTTGATTTCTGGTGATGATATCCCAGTTATATTTTTGTTTAGAAGAGCAGGAAACTGGATACGTTTGCCTGTACAACCCTATTGAAATTGCAGGTGCTAGGAACTGAAGGCTTTCATTCCACAAGTTCTGGAATCAGACTGTGCACATCTTCACAATGTGCTATCAGCAACCTCATTCTGCATGGAATGGTTATTTACTCCTGTAACACTTCCATTCTCTGATTGCGCATTCTGGATCTTGTCATGAGAGCAATGAATTGGGCCTGATTACATCTGTATACTGGAGAAAGTAGAGCCATCAAGTTTGTTTTGCTTACTAGCAGGTTGGACTTAAATTTCTTAACTCAGAAGTAAGGGTGTTGCTTTCTCCTACAACTCATCCAACAGTCTCCCTTCCGTTACGTGAAGCCAGATTTGATTTGCTCTTATGTGATCAGTACTTAAGGGCACACCTCTTAATTTAAAAACTAAACTCTGCTCTAATTTATTCCCGTCCGCTATCAAATTCTCTTCTACATGGGAGAAACCAAAAGTTTAACTATTCACATCAATTTAATGTGGAGGTATGGCTGACTGCATGTTTCTGCCGTATTCTAGAGCTAGATGTTAGTCACTTCACCTTTGAGTTCCATCTATACAGATGGCATTTACATTTTAGATCTACAACATTGGCAATACTAAGTCTGGTTAAGACATGACTGTGCAGAGCTTTTGTTAGCCAAAGGCACCAGACTGTTTCCCCCTCAATATATACTTCCATTGCCAGAAGCCAGAACCCTTATAAATTAATATGCTATAGTTTATATGCAGATTTCTCCAACGGACAGGCATTGCTGATGACACTGAAGGCGGATCTCATTTGCCTAAGCCTTTGTTTCCCCAATTTTAGCGTTAGCTAACAAAGGAAAACAATTCTTAAATGGACAGACTAATCAAGTCAAAGGACCAGCTTCTTTCATCTTGCAGTAACTTTAGACAAACCCTGACTGAAAATGAGATTCTTAGTGAGCAACATTAACAAACAATTATTTGACATGTAGTAGACAATAAACATAACCAGAATAGTGGCTTGATCCTGTGCTAAGACAGGGTGAAATAAAGGCCGCTATTTTGTTACAATAAACTGGAAACAATCTAACTCCCATTTTCTGTCACCTGCCCAGAAAATTTTTTGGAAAGTTTGATTAGACAGGATTTGATTAAGTTTGAGGGCTAAAAAACCTCGCTCATAAAAAAATCTGACTCTGTTTAAGAGCTGTACAGACACTGCCGGGGTATTTGGAAGAGGACACGTGGCAGGGAGATTGCAATTCTCAGAGGACAGTACAAGTAATTTTGACTTGGCTAAGTTATGACATGTAGAACCCGATTACTGTTTGGGTTATTTTTGTGATCACGCTCACCCAGGGGTTCTCAACCGTTATCGTATCATAACCCCCTTCTGACAACAAAAATTACTACCTGACCCCAGAAGGGGGGACCAAGGCCTGAGGCCCACCACCCCAGGTGTGCGTGGGGGGGTCAAAGCCCAAAGGCTTCACCCCAAGGCAGAGAGGGCTCAGGCTTCGGCTCTGGCTCCGGGCCCCAGCAGCTCTTAGCCAGCCCTGGCGACCCCATTAAAATAGGGGCATGACCCACTTTGGGGTCCTGACCCACAGTTTGAGAACTGCTGCTCTAACCTCAATATACACAGCTAAAGCTACTCTCTGGATGCCTGACTAACTTAAGAGCACATGGAAATGTAGTAGGAAGGTCGACAATAAGTGAGGCTAAGGGCTTCTCCATTTCTTCAATGTGGCTATGCCCCAAATCTAAGACTGGTTCCAGTGTCTGCAACAGGAGGAACACACCTGGTCCCCCAAATTGGGATGAGGTAATGAAGACATTTCATTTGCATAACATGACATTTTAGCAAACAAAGAAGCTAGCTGAATATTCCCATGCACTTTAACACTTTACAAGGAGCGACTCTACACTCCTTCCATGTAGCTAAAGGGGCACGGCCATTTAATGGCTCTGCAAAGAAAGCATTTCTTGAATTACTGCTTCACTGGAGTGTTGGATTTAGTTAGTTTCGGATTCCTTTGCAAGTAAATGAGAAAACTGCACCACTCCATTATCTTGAGACCATTACTCCGTTCATCCAGTCTCAACACTGCCGCACGGCATGCTCTGGTCTCTACTCTAGTAGATAACTGGACGGTGGTGTTAGGCACAGTTTATGAATCAGTCGTATACACAACACACTAAAACAAGTAAATGGAGTATTGTGAAGCTGCTGCTAAACAGATCCCAAATACCAGTTGAAGAGTGAGCATGTCAGTAAAGACTTCTTCGCATAAATTGACAAAAGTGCTGCAATTTGTGGAAAGTTGAAAGTCATTTAGCATCTAAACATTCCTTCCCAGTCTGAATGTGAGTTAGCAGGCACTTGACTGTTATTGATCGTTCCAGAATACCAACAGTAGTGGCTCGTGCAGATATCAAACTCCATATTAGTGAATAAGTTTCACACATTGGTACATTAAAGTTTCAGTCATTTTTGCATGGAAATGACATTATAAAACTACTTTTTGAAGTGAGCCGAATTCCAGAGATCAAGACGCACGAGGGGGTAAGGTAAGGAGAATGTGTCATACAACAGTGTCCAAAGCAACAGGGTCACCAGTTAGGAAATTTTATTGCAGTTGAAGTCACTAAAACTGAAGTACTAGGAAAATCAGAGCTGGAAAAACAGTTTCTTCAATACAAATAAAGTACTTTACAGTACAAGCATTAACTAATCCAATTCCTATAGAAGTACATACCACAAAAATCTATTTAATAACGTAACAATCTGAGCATGTGTGTTTAGAATTGATGCACCACCATGGCTATGCAATACTCTCTCCTTGGGCAGCACTTGCAGAGCTGGTATCACACCCCAATGTAGATGGGAATTTACACACGTCTCTGAGAAGTGCTCATAGGATCTCAAACAATTCTCAGCACGGCCTAATCTAGTCTGGTCTCACGGATTCACTTCGGATCTTCACACAGTGCCTCGCATGAGTGCCTGGGCCACAACAGGGGCTCCTAGGTGCTACCACACTACGAATAAAAAAAAAAATTATATTTTCCCACTTCTGTTCTTCTGTAAGAGGCCCCAAGGGTCCGTTTACACCGCCCACGGCAATGAGCCTCCCAGACTGGGTCGACAGACTTGGGTTGGCAGGACTCGCACTAGCAGTCTAAAAATAGCTGTGCTGACCGCACACCGAAGCTGTGGCTGGGGCCACAGCTTGGGCTCAGAAGCCTAGGGACAGGGCTAGCTTCAGAGCTCGAGCTGCAGCTCAGGCCACAGCTTCAAAGCCCCATTTACAGCTGTTTTTTAGAACACTAGCGCAAGTCCTGCCAACCCCAGGCTGCTGACCCAGGCTGGGAGCGCACTGCCGCGGGCTGTGTAAACGGACCCAATCAGAGCGTGATTTCATTATGCTGGGTATTAAGAGCCTTTAAATCTATTGCATTTTAGTTCTTGCTATGCAATAGCCTGGCGGTTGAGTTCTAAAGTTACACATCACACTTTTATGCAACCAGGGTAAAACCAGAGCTACTCACCTCCATGTACAAATCCATGGAGAGTGCAGTCTGATGGGCCCACCAGATGGATCAGGCTGGACTGGCTATAGCCTACAGTGTACGGCTCTATGGAAAGAAAAAACAGAGGTCAGACCTACTACATAAAGGATTCAGACTCTAATCATCAGAATTCCGAATGACGTACAAGAATGCCATTAAGAGGCTGAAGCAGACTTTTAGCGCACCTTATACAGGACAAAAACTTTGTGCTACCTTATTAAAAATTGTGATGTACATTTAAAGTCAGCAAGTCTTTGAAAAGAGGGAAGGCCATTTGACACACAAAGGTTAGCTGTGGTCAAACTAAACACCTTTAAGCTACAAACTTGGCTTTATTTTTAATCTAGATCTTCACAATAAGCAAACATTTGAAAATCAGTAGTTTTAAAGTGATTCCTATTTCAGTTTGGCAATTGTATCCTGAGCGGAGCCATCTTAACCAAAGCAGCCCTGAATTGAGCCCATTCTTGCCTGCCTGCTGCCTCACACGATACTCCCTGCTCTCAGCCCCACCTCTATTGCCCTTACTGTTCCACCAAACTGCTTCTGGAAAGGTCTTCCAGTTCAAAACGGATCAAAGGCCTGCGAAACGGCTTCAGCAGCCAAACCCAACGTCAACATTTCTAAACCTCAGTTTGGTGGGAGAGAGCAAGAGATTGTGTGCATGTGTGGGGTGGGGGGGTGTCGCTGAATTCAGCGTGTGTTTGTTTCAGTGCCACAGATCATAAAAAAGATTCTGAAAATGTGCTGGGAAACCAATATGCTAAAATCACTGGGCTGTAGGCTGAGTCCAACACTTTCTATTTTTGTACCCACTTGTAACTGCAGGTGCAACTGGTATCTGAACTGATCACTGGTGCTTCATATGCAAGTGCATTGAAATGTCTAAGTGAAAGATTTTGCCCAAATATGATGGCAAAGAAAATTGCATTTAAAAGCCTATGTTCAGTGAGAAGTTTGTACTAACTTTGGCTTATATTTAGAAAAAAGTAAATCTGGTAGATAATTGCTTGTCATTATGGCCTTCAACTCAATAACCCGAATAACAGTAGAACAAATAGCATTTAAAAATCTCTCCTTAATGTGTATTTTCCAGCTACATCCACACAACACAGCGTTAATTAACTGAAATAGCCTTACCTTTATTCTGTCTATCTGTGAGGCAAGGAGAGCAAAGAAAAAAGGTATATAAGCAGCTTTCATTATCTAGGTACCCTCTTTTAGCAAACAGATAATGGAGAAAAGCCGCCCCCCCCCCCCATGTGTGCTAGAACTGCAGGTCTGTAGAGTCCGCATGCATTGTGAAGTTACAGAATTCTATCTTCATGGGCTCCAACAGTAAAGGAATTCAGTGTTGGTAACAGACACTTTATTGGGAGCCCCTGAGAATGAAGTCTATCCACAGAACAGTTACTGCCTAGCAGATGGGCAGACTTCTCCATGCCAGCCCAATGTGGAGGAAATGCCCATGAGTAGCAAGTCAAGTCAGTCTTCATGCCCATTCAGTTCTAGATCTGTTTCAACTCGGGGATTTCCATCAGTGTCTATTGTGACCGTGATGTCTAACGTAGACACTTATCCAATTTCACACAGGAAGCCAAACGATAGTTAATGGCTTTCCATCACTGCCAATGGGGGCCAGATTTGACCCAGAGCCAAAAGGCCAAGGAACAACTCCTATATCACTGTGAATCCCCTGATCTACCCAGGTCCTCACCTCAGACACACACTGAGACAGGCGTTGATACCAGTGTCTAAATGTATGGCTGCCCAACTTGCATTTCCCACTGCTGCCATTTGGGACAGTAGTTGCGGGGACGGGGAGTACAAAACCTGGACATGCCAGCTCCCCCTTCACCTCCGAGCACTGGCAGATATTGTAAGTATTCAGGCTTTCAGAGCAGCTGTGCATGCAGCCAGATGTGTTGCTAACATTCACACTTATTAAAAAGTTACGTTTTCCTGATCTTTAATGAGGAAAGTTTGTCACTGCTGTAAAAATTAACAAGCCATTTCATCTTCACCTGGGTATAGACATGTGGCGTAGCAAGGGAAACGGTTTATAAAACCTATCGGGCTCTGGAACGAGACCAAAGGAACGCAGTTGCCCCTTGTGATTTGTTGCTAGGCAACGATTGTCCAAATGCCTGAAACCGTGTACTGGTCTCAAATTTTAAAGGTAGTTAAAATGAACAAGCTGTAGAGAAAGAGCCTCTATTCAAAATGGCAAAAATAGTCTGCATGTCATCTCTTCCATAACGCCACCTCAGAAAGGGACTTACAAGTTCACTTAGTCACGTGCTCTAGCAGCTTCTCAAATTATATTTCAGATCCCACAACGTTATTTTAGAGTACAGACTTGCAGCCAGAGACACTTGAACAAAGCCAGAATTGTCTTTTCTAATCCACAGATGCACACTCTTGGATTGCACATGCTATGCCACGTGAGGGCTATAAATAGCCGAGCGCAGCAGCTCAGCTCCTCAGTGCTCCGAACTTCCAGTGTCAAACCCAACTGCTCCCTGAAGACAAGCAAGGCAGACGGAGGGGCGGTCTCTGAAGGGGCAAACTCAGGAGGCCTCAGGCTACAGGTAAATAACCTAGTTTAGTCCATTATTAGTTTTCCCACCTGGAGACTAGTCGTCTGGGAGACTGGAAATCACTGCCCTTTTACAGTGATGGGCAGACACACTCCTATCCAAGTGCATGGAGAGATCTGGGTTTCTGATTACAGAAGGCATAAGTCGATAGAAAATTCTCCTGATGGCAATAATGGAGGCAAGAATTCCAGGAGGATAATGGCTTCCTTAAAGTGAGCTCTCTCACCTGGGAAGCGGCACTTTGCAGGAGTGAGGCGGAAACAAGCAGCTCTTATAAAGCACGCAAATAAGGACACAGCATGGGGGGAGCCTTTTAGAATTGCATGAGACGTCACCTGGGCAGAGAGAAATCAGACATGGAACCCAAAGCCGGCTAGCGAGTCAGAATTTCTGAGACGGAGGGGCAGCCAGTATAAGAATGTCCCTCATGGAATGCCAGGAGAATTCCAGATGCTCTTTGATGATCTCCAGACACACCTTGACAACTCCAGCCAAGAGCATTCAATCTCATAGCTACACACTGAAAGGATCTCCAACACTGGCTAGCCGAGTCCAGGAGTTATGTTAAGTGGTATAAGATGGGTTTCTTCAGCAAGTGCACGCAGAGGGAAACCGGATTCTCCAGCAACAGATGAGTAAGATGCGTAAGTCAGTGAGGTCATTCAACCATGCTAACATAACGCCCAACACACAGATTCAGATGACAAAAATGAACGTTTTTCTACGGAAACCAAGCTCTAGGTATTGCAATTCTCACGATTTTATGACTAGCAATTTTGGGGTGTTTTTTACCACCTGTCTTATAAAAAAACATGATGACAGGCCCAACTCACGAATTTTCCAACTCACCAATATTCAAAACGGCCACCATCTCCCATTAACATGTCTGGGGCTGAAGCCAGCAAGATGGCTGGCTGCCACCTCCGACTGTTTTCAATGACATGGAAGCCTTGGCCACAGGCAAAATGGCTGCCACTGTACAGGTCAGGCAGCGGGACAGGACAGACGGAGGAGCAACAGTGATACTGAAAGATGAAAGAGGGAGCAGAGGACATGGTGGGCAGTGGTGGAAGCTGAGGGGGGTGCAGAGAACAGAGATGGGATGGCAGCTCCCACATCTTGGGGGTAGTGGTGGGAAGGAGACTCCCCTCCGAACAGCCAGGGGAAGAGGCAGTGTTTCCAACTCTCAGGAACAGATTGCAAATCACAGGATTTTGGCCCCTGCAGCAGGCACAGTCACCATGACGCAAGAAGATCCTCAGATCCCACAATTTTCAGGGTTGGGCACAGAAGCAGAACTCTGTATGAGAGCCTTGGGGAGGGGACAGATCTGCCCTGCATGCATGGCACTAGATCAGAGAGGGCCCTGGGGCAGCAGGAGGCAGGGGAGGAGGGGGACTCAGGGAAATGGTGTTGCAAGGACACAGGTAAAGACGACCCTGGGCAGAAGGAGGTAGAGAAATGTTGCTGCGAGGTGAAGACAGGAATGTCAGATGGATGTCAGCTTCTCCTATCTCAGGGGTCAGGAAGGGGTAAGTGAAGTCTTTATCTGAGCAGCCAGGGAGAGGTATGCATTTTTGTGCACATTAAAGGTTGACTTTTCAACCTGAAATTCTCTCACACATTGACAGAGGAATAGAGGGGAGTTAAAAAGTCAAGACAATTTAAAAGATACTCATGTTTTTTAGTCTGATTTTTTGGGGTCAATCATGATTGATAGCCTGAGTCATGAGCTTTGATCTCTTGAGGTTGGCAATACCTTATCTTGACAATCTCCAGGGAAAGATCACCACATCCTGGTCTGAACAACCTTTAAAAAGCAGGGGTGTTGGTCAGGGATGAGCAGGGAACCATCCTTAAAAGGTCAGGGTATGGCAGGAATAGAACTAGTCATCCTGACGGTCAGGTACTGATGGGAACGTCTGGGGCCCGGGCTGTAAGAGGCCAGTGTGTCTGGCATAGCTACACGTACATCTGAGTGGAGCGGGCAGCCACGAGGTGTGATGAACACGTCAGGGTGGAAGCTGAACACAGGCTGTTACAATGCCAGTCTTGCAGAAACAGGAAGAGAATGAATTGCAGGGCTGCCTCTCCTGTAGCTAGAACAGGAACCTGTCTATTTGCAGGCATTCCTAGAGCACACATCACCTGCGGGGAATCACAAGGTAACGAGAAGGAATATGGAGCAGTGGTACATCCAGGAAAAGTGTTCTACAACTCCTGGGTTTATGGACTGGGAAGACAGGTGCCACCTGCAGTTTGAGCAGGATCTTGCATGGAAAAAAAAAATTACAAAGAACCAACATGCCAATATTAACCCTAAGAACCATTTTCCTCTACCAGTAAGTCATGGAAGAAGTTCCTCCCAAGCCCTTCTACCAGAGCCAGAGGATGAAGTGAGGGGAAACAGAAAGGTGGGTTGAGGCATTCCATTAATCTTGTGTGTATGAAGAGGTATCCGGCTAGCCTTTAAAACTCTTTGTTCCACACCCTCCGAACTGGATGCCTCACAGTCTGAAGAGGGCAGATAGTGTTGTCTAGTGGATAGAGCAACAGAATTTGACTCTATCCCTGGCTCTGCCACTGGCCAGCTGGGTGACCTTGGGCAAGACACTTCACTTCTGTGCCTCAGTTTCTGTAAGATGGCAGATCTGATCCTTACCTCCTTTGTAAAAGACAGAGATCAATGGATGAAAAGCGCTATATAAAGAATTAGTTATTGGTAATATACCCAGGTAGTGTGTCAACATGTTCTAAGCAGTACGAGGGTAACAAAACAAGGCTGAAAATTCAGAGGAAACTTGGCTCCCTATTAGTAAAGTACAGGTCTCCACCACAGCCCAAAGTCAGCATGTTATAAGAACTTACAGAACAGTTTTTTCAGTTTCTTCCCCAGAGTCCTAAGTTAACCGCCCCACAGAGATGGAGGCCTCAGTCCGACTCTTGGGCTCTCATCCTGGAGTCTGCAAACAAGTTTTGAGGGTTTCAGTCACCCTCTTTTCTTTTAAGCAAACAGGAATGGGGCCCAAAACCTTTTTCAGTTACAACATGGAGTCACGGGACGGACAAGGTGGAGAACTCGTGTTTTGGTGCAGTGAAGACCTTACTCTACCAAGTTAATATTCAGTCTTATCCTACTAGTTTGGAAGCCTGAGATAAGGAGAGAGTGAAGAATTTTGCAAGCTGATTTCTTAAGAAATCACCACTCTGGCTGCCTGCATTACCTGGGTTGAAAACAGGGAAGATGAGGTCTCCATTTCTCTGTTTAGTTACCAGTCGTTCCAGTTTTTGCTCTTCATAGCGTTTCTTTCCTTCCTCCTCCAGCTCTTTCCACGCGTACTGAAGGGAAAAAACACACAGGTCACACAGTGTATTGCTTGGCTAAAAGACAAGTTACGCGCCACAGGAAAGGCCAAGGATGTGTGACTGGGGACCCACAGCTGAACAGGTACTGCCCTCATTACTCTGCCAGATGCTGAGATTTTCCATGGCTGCCCTAGTTATCACATAAAACCAGATCTGCCCAGTGACTATTAGTGCAGGGGCAAAGATGCAGAGCACCAGACTGGCTTGTGAGGGGGGAAATGGGTGATTTGCACAGCCACTCACTTCCTCTTCTATGCCAGAATCTCTAGTGTTTATCAGTCACTTGCTGCCAGGCCTTCTTGCCCTTGGAGGTGTAACAGGTGGAAAGATTCAACAGCCTTCAATGCAGCCTGTCACTTTAGTTCTCAGCCCCTAACTGAGGCCATGCACATCTTGTTCACCACATCCATTCACTCCTGGATGTACATAGACCTTGTTGGTTTTCAGACTGATTGATTTCCTTGCTTCATTTAGGTGACATAAAACTTTGCTACTTTTTCTAAAGAGGACCAAGGCAAGTAAAAAGGAAGGCATAGTTGGTGCACCTGCAGACAGACCACAACCGTTCATTTTTATAAGTTATGTTATCCTAGTGTCCACAAAGCAATGCAACTGTTTCATTATTGTAACAACACACCATCTTTGACTGAATCACTGACCCCTCCATTGGACTGGAATAACTTGAGCACATCTTACACATCTTGTACATGTTCTAACTAGGGCTGTCGATTAATTGCAGTTAAAGCAAGCGATTAACTCAGAAATTAATTGCAATTAGTCGCAGTGTTAAACACTAGAATACCAATTGAAATTTATTAAATATGTTACATGTTTTTCTATATTTTAATATATTTCAATTACAAAGAATACAAAGTGTACAGTGCTCGACTTTATATTACAAATATTTGCACTGTAAAAATAAAATAGTATTTTTCAATTCACCTCATACAAGTACCGTAGTGCAATCTCTATCATGAAAGTGCACCTTACAAATGTAGATTTTGTTACAAAACTGCACTCAAAAACAAAACAATATAAAACTTTAGAGCTACAAGTCCACTCAGTCCTACTTCTTGTTCAGCCAATCAGTAAGATAAACAAGTTTGTTTACATTTATGGGAGATAATGGTCACCTGAAAGTGAGAATAGGTACATGACACTTTTGTAGCCAGAATTGCAAGGTATTTACATGACAAATATGCTAAACATTTGTATGCCCCTTCATGCTTTGACCACAATTTTGGAGGGCATACTTCCATGCTGATGATGCTCGTTAAAAAAATAATACGTTAATTATATTTGTGACTGAACTCCTTGGGGGAGAATTGTATGTCTCCTGCTCTGGGTTTTATCCACATTCTGCCATATATTTCATGTTATAGCAGTCTCGGATGATGACCCAGCATGTTGTTCCTTTTAAGAACACTTTCACTGCAGATTTGACAAAATGCAAAGAAGGTACCAATGTGAAATTTCTAAAGATAGCTACAGCACTCGGCCCAAGGTTTAAGAACCCTAAGTGCCTTCCAAAATCTGAGAGGGACGAGGTGTGGAGCGTGCTTTCAGAAGTCTTAAAAGAGCAACACTCTGATGCAGAAACTACAGAATCCGAACCACCAAAAAAGAAAAATCAACCTTCTGCTGGTGGCATCTGACTCAGATGATGAAAATGAACATGCGTCGGTCTGCAATGCTTCGGATCGTTATTGAGCAGAACCCACCATCAGCATGGATGCATGTCCTCTGGAATGGTGGTTGAAGCATGAAGGGACATATGAACCTTTAGCGCATCTGGCACGTAAATACCTTGCAGCATTGGCTACAACAGTGCCATGTGAACGTCTGTTTTCACTTTCAGCTGACATTGTAAAGAAGAAGCGGGCAGCAATGTCTCCTGCACATGTAAACAAACTTATTTGTCTGAGCGATTGGCTGAACAAGAAGTAGGACTGAGTGGACTTGTAAGCTCTAAAGTTGACATTGCATTCAAAAATAAAACATTTTTTGTGCATAATTCTACATTTTTAAGTTCAACTTTCATGATAAAGAGATTGCACTACAGTATTTGTATTAGGTGAATTGAAAAATATCTTTTCTTTTCTTTTTACAGTGCAAATATTTATAACAAATATAAAGTGAGCACTGTACACTTCATATTCCGTGTTGAAACTGAAATCAACATATTTGAAAATGTGGAAAATATCCAAGAATGTTTAAATAAATGGTATTCTATTACTGATTAATCGCACGACACCCCTAGTTCTAACACATTTTGTTCAACACATAGCTACAACAGAGAGACAAGTATACCTTTCAGGAATCATTCACTGTTATGATGAAATTCTGAAGTATTTTGCTGCTGACATTTCATCTCAAAGTTGAAAGAGAATAAGTTTTAATTATAGACCTGTCAAGTACAGAGTTGCCTGTCCCAGTTGCCTGTCCCAGTGCTCCATGGGGGCAAAGTACTATTAAACTAAAATGGCTTCCTTTCACAGCCAACCACACAAGGGGACAAGTGCTTCCCTGCTTTCGGTATGGCTCTCAATGCCAGGTGGGGCATACACTGCCGCACAGCTGCTGTGCTCCTCAACATGTTGTACAGAACAACTAGGTGGTCTACTAAGTGCAGTGGGGCAAGCGGAAATGTCTCTGCATTATATGTCTGGACCTTCTGGCACTTGGTCAGAATCTTACGTTTTCAGGCATTTCCAAGGTTAACAAGTCTAGCTCTGCCCACTCACAGCTTCAGCAACTAGGATTCTTTGTCCATTTCAGTTACTAAGAACAGGTCCCCAGAAGAAGAAGTAGTAGTGCAAGTGTGTGTTTTTAAAGAACAATGCCCTCACTGCATATTATTCTTCCCAACAATGCAGAAATATCAGTTAAATCTTATAATTTCTGGTTATTACCTCCAGCAAAACATTAGTCCAGGGAGAAGCCCCTTCCCCATAAGAAGCTATTACAGTAACTATACTAACTCTGTTGTAATTAGCTTCATTCCAATGCCTCTCATTATAACTTGGGGTTAGCCTTAGAACCCAAACGCAAAGTCAAAGAGTTTTCTTCCCCTTTAACATTTTAATAAATGTTGTTCAGGAGTTATTGAATTCTCTCCCCAGGGAAAAGCTAAACAAAGCTTTTAAAAGCCACACAGGCAAAATTATTGTTTGCCTGAAGATTGGAGGGGGGTTGTAGGAAGATTAGAGGATACATATGAATATATTAGGTCTGTTGTCCTAGTGCTGTCTAACTAGTTTTCTTTCTACGGTTCTGCTTCCCCCAATAAAGCACAAAGCCACTTTTAATCAGTGCATGAACTTCCTTTCAGAGAAATCGTATTTCCTCATGACAGTGCCCTATCAAACAAAGTCAGTGCTTGTTTACTGGAGGGCAGCAGAATCATCTTATTAGGTGTTCTCTGCTTGGGGGTGCTAGAGAAACCTGTGAGGACTCCAAAGAGAGGTACAACCGTTTAGCACAGTGTTCTAACCGAACTAGCTTTGCAAACTTCTCTCAGCTCCCTAATGGTGGCGGTCATCTTGAAGAAGAGCGACATTTGCCATTCCCAGCATGGAAGAAAGCCCCTGCAGGTCTTATGATGCATCAATAGTGAGTTAACACTAAGAAGTGTTTAATATTTAAAAACAGTGTTCAGACAGAGAAGTGCTTCCCATTTTGAAGCCAGCAGGAAACTGGTGCCCAGCCTCAGCCATTTAGTGGTGGGTGGAACTAGAGTATCACAACAACAAGATTAGAAACTTTCTAATGGAAGTTTACATACTGTCTAACCGAGTAGGTTAGTGAAGAAGTGTTGGTGGCCACTGCATTCCAGATCGGTTTGCTGGCTATAGTGCATACCAGCACTAGAAAGTTACTAGAGAGGACTTTGCCCTATGGCTAGTGAATTTAGCATGACATTTTTAGAGACATGCTCAGAATAGAGCTAAGTGTAACTTTCTCCATAAATTACATGTTAGCAATGGCTATGGAGAAGCCTGGTATCTTTGGTGAGTCAATGAGCATTAACCACATCATAAGACTAGAACTCAGAAAGGAGAACATGGTGGAGTTACACATGGTGCTGACCACTCCTGAAGGAGTCAAGTCCCAGCCCAAGCCATGTTAGAGTGGGTATCTAAACAACAACTGCCACACTTCAGGGTACTCTCTTACAAGCCACTTTCCACACACAACTTCCTGAAGCAGTCACCTTTTAGGTTGAAATTTTCCACACTTGGTCTCCTTGCCTCTCTCGCCCACCCAAAAGAACCAAACAATAAATAAATTGAGCAAAATTACATGAGTACCAGTCCTGAAGAGAAAGCAGCTTAGACAACAGCAGCTTCTCACAGTAAGGAGAGTTTAAGTACTAGGTAGACAGATCGTCCCCTGCCATTTTGATTTGGAGAGCACATTCATTCGTGTGAGGGGAACACGTGAAAGGAAACCTAATGCCCTAATTGACATTTTGCTGGCAGTAGCACATCCATTATCAGGCCAATATCAGCCACAACAATGGCTTTTACTGGAGACTTTAGTACATTATATTAACTCAATTAAAACCAAGACACAGCCGCCAACTCATTCAGACCCCAGAGGCATATCTGTAAAGAACTCAATTAAGTTTGGATGGTGTAACGATGAAACCTCATTTATCATCTAAATGAGGCATCAACCTCTTGTTTCAAATTGTTTTTTGGGCTCTGATCATTCTTCCACTCAAAGATGAGTTTCATGACCCAATTTAAGATTCCAAACTCTGAGTGGACCCTTTCCATGGATTTTCTTTGTACACTTAAGATTCTGCACAAGCAAATGCTCTTCATGACAAGTTACAATTGGTTTTGAAACCTTCTAAAATGACCAAAGACTGAACTTGACAAACTGCATAAAAGATCACAGGAGGAGTGGGATTTTAAGTCCTTTCAGACAGGTTTAGAGGAGAGGAAACTGACTCAAGTCCTTAGTACTCTGGAAGAAAAGTAAAATATCAGATAAATGAACTTATTCCAATTTGGAGGCAGAAAGGAAGAGATGCGTTAGGTGTGAGAGATGTAGCTGGGATCACAGCTCCGTGCTCAACAAATCTTTTCCAGTTAAAAGGAATATGAATCCTCTTTCCTGCCAGATGAAATATTTTTTTCACCAACATATTGGCAGGGGAATTCTCAAGGACTCAGGAGTTCCTGGAAGGAGACATCTGAGTAAAGGGGGAGAGAGAGAAAGAATATGCTACCCGAAGTCTGAAGCAAACAATTGCTGAGTAAAGAACAAAAATATCCTGCTTTAAACTCTCAATTCATTCTGTCCCAGGAATTTTCCTCTAACAAGGTGGAGCAGACCAGACGGAGCAGACCAGACGGAGCAGCTCATTAACAGGATTAACGGTCACCTCTCTTGGCAATGCAAATCCGATGCACTCAGAAATAGAGCAACTCCAATGACTATGTTGGCAGAGCCAATGGCTGAGCTGTGTTGGTGTTCACAGTTCTCGTAAGAGTCTGTTAGGCAACCAATGAGTTTATGTCAAGGCGCCTGACATGCCAAAACATGGAAGATCATTTGAAAGTAAAATTATGCACCAATCATTAGTTATGACAACACAGGTGTGCATTATTCATTAGAGACTGGAAGGAGAGACGCCTCGTGCTATCAGAAAGCAAAATGTAAGAACCACCACCACAAAGGAAAGGTCACTTCACACGTAAAAGTAAGTGGTTCACTACGTGTGGTATTCACCAGTGAATATAAAGACTTCGGCCATTATTGGCCCATAAATCTCACCTTTGAAGTATCCTGCAATTTCACTAGACAGTTACACCTGTTTTCCACATATCTTTTCTTTAGTCTCACCTTCCAATTTTCTTCTTGCTATTCTTAACCTTTAAGAACCTACCTAAATTCCTCACCAAGAGCCTGATCCAATTCCCACTGAAGTCAAAGAAACTCACTGACTCAAACAGGCCAAATTGGATGAGGCCTCAAGTCACAATACTGAGCAAACCAAGTCAACGCTTTGGCACAGAAGAGCTGGGGAGCGGTGGAAAACGTTCCTGAAAACCTGTAGCTCCGGAGAACCCAGGTATTTAAAACCTGACATTTTGGTCACTCAGTGATATATCTGATGGGGGTTATTTATTTATTTATTACACTAGAAGGGGCCAACCAAAAAAATATTTTAGAGGACTGCATACATGTTAGAACTCTGATTGTAGGAGGAGAATTACAGGACACATGGATGGGGTGAAAAGCTAATTGTAACTTGACAAAGTATTTTATGTTGTGATGGGGTGCCTGCCCCACACTGAGCTCTAAGGAGTTAATAGAGCCCTAGGGAGGCTTCGCAGGAGGCAGCCAATCAGAGAAGGGCTGAAGCAAGCAGCCAATCAGGACCAAGCAGGCCCATATAAAGAGGGAGCTGCAGGGCAGAGGAGTTCAGTTCTCTGCTGGGAGCCCAGGAAGGAAGGACTGTGTCTCTGGAGGGCTGAGAGAACTGCCAGCAACCTGGACAGAGCAGTACTATGAGCAGGGACAGGGGGAGTGAGAGACAGCTCCTGGCCAGTTGCTGGAGTTTGCAGGCTGAGGCCTTGAGGCAAGGGCAAAGAGAATGCTGGGGCCACGAGGAAGTGGCCAGACAATTTGCTGCAGTAGCCACTAAGGGAAGTGGCTGAACAGCAGACTGCAGGTCCACCGGAAAGGGGGGAGCACAGTGTGTGGCACAGACAGAGGGCTGTGTCGCTGAAGAGGACGCTGCAGTCCTTGGAGAGACATGGGTTCTAGAGCAGGAGTGATGACAGCAAGACGCCACCTGAAGAGGACGCAGAGCTAATTCCCAAGATAGCCAGGAGGAGGCACCACTGTGGTGAGTGAACCCCGTTACACATGTACACTTAGCAGGTGATTAGTCTAAACCAGCTAGAGAGATTTTCTGGCACACACAAAGCATTTCCCTGAACATACGTTTATTTAGAAGGAGAGTTTATGGTGAGTCTGTCATTTATTTTTACATCCTTATCCCTAAGGATTTGTCACTGTGACACCAAAATACAGACTCCGCTCTTTCATTCCTGCACTTTAATTACTTGAAAGCCAAAGAGTTCTTCTATAGTCATTTTGTTGCTCTTCAAAGCACAGCTATTTTATCCTGTAAATTTAGTACCAGCCTTTTTGTGGGTTGTACACAGGTACTGAACCATTTCCATGTCTATGCATCTTGGTTGCTGTATCTAGTGAAAATAGAGCTCAAAAGTACAGTTTGTGGCCTCTAAGCATCTACAGATCCTTCTGGAAGCAGCCAGCTTGAGTCCTGAAAAGCAATATCCTCTCCTTCCCCAAAGCCAAGTCTGTCAGTTCTCCCACTTAAAGGAGAAGGGAGAGACTTCAATAGCTTAATTTTTGCCTTGCTCTCTTGCATTAACTGGTTACATCCCACTGAGCTATGGAATAAGGAGGTTCATTTTCTGTGGTGCAGTATTTCCTGAGATCACGGCCACCTGCTTCAGTACAGTCAAAAAAGTGGTGAGGATATTTACATTAGTCAGAGCATCTTTTCCTCAAGGAGGGGAGGGAAAACACACAAAACTGCCCACACCCCTGAAATGGGACATCTTAATGGCAAAGCTAGTGTTACTCTGATGCTGCACCTGCTCTGACTGGCCTGGAGGTAGACATGTCAACTTTTCATTTAAAAAAAAAAAAAAAAAATGAACATTAAGGCACTGGAATAAAATACACCCTACTCCAAATCTCTGCAAACGCATACACAAAGTTCTTCTGAATGTGAGGATTCTGAGCTAACATATGTCGTTACCTGAATAGGAGGAACTTCAAGGACTTTGTCCACGTTCTTTAGAGAAAGAGGCACATACCACAGAGTCGCCCTATTAGTCACCCTCTTAGCACCTTAAAAAAAAAAAAAAAAGCAAAAACAGTGTTAATAAAATACAGATACATTGGAAACACGTGACAGTAAAACCCGTGTAGCACTTTAGGAGCATAAATTCTGTACAAGGAAAGTTACACTGCTGAGGATCGGTAACAAAAGCAAGAAGCCCTGAGATAGCAGCTAATTTCTTGGAGATGCACCAAAGAGACTGGAGAATTGCAAAGAGCTGTATAAACCAGTAAGCCTCCTAGGGCCTTTCTCCAATTGATTATTTGGTATTCCCCACATAGCTTCATGCCTTCCCTTCCCCATGCTCATTCTATAGGAATACATAGGGACAGCCTCACTGAGGTCAGGGGCCCCCCCATGACCAGGGAATGGGCTTGAGGAGACTTCTCTAGATGACCCGTGCCAGCATCAGAGAAAGAGCTGAACAAGGGCAAAGAACCACCATGGTTTTGCTTGTGGCTTGTAAGCATGGAACATTTGCTACAGCAGACATCTTTGGCGCCTATCATGTTGGAGCTGCATACTAGTAAGTGACTGTCATGGCCTAAGAGACTGAGGATCAACAGGCCCCAGTACAACATTAGCCCACGCTGTGTTCTGACCCCCAGTCAGTCTACTACGCCACATCGGGTCAGACTGGGGAATTCCAGGACTGTCAGAAATGCGTGCGCCAACCGCTGCATTCGGCAAGAGATAGACAGGAGGCTACCCCGCCAGCAATGCTTGAACCTTCCGTAGCAGCCCTACAGACAGTTAGTGCTTGGTCCTTAAATGTATAAGTGTAGCAGGTTGTTTGAATGACACAGGCCCTCTGACTGCAATGTTACTGCTAAGTGGCACCTTGACCTGCTAGCACGGTGACCTTTTTAAAAGCAGATTTAATTGCTAATGATTGCTAGAAATAATTAGCTGAAACAAGCATCCAGTATAACGCACAAGAGATGGCTTTTATCATCGAGTGCTGCCGGGCTCATTAGCTTCTGCTGAAGGTTTATAAAGCTTAGCATGTGCACTGTACGTGAAACCACCACGGAGGTGAAAGATCATGGTGAGTGTTTAGAGCAGGGGTTGGGAATTCATGTGTTTAATGTTTATTTTGCACAATTTCTAAAAACTCGTGGTTTAGTGAATCCTACCTTTGGGGAAGCTTCTAAACACAATACATACAGGTACAAGGTTAGCTGGTGGAAGGCTACATAGAGCAGATGTGAAAGCAGACCAGACAAGCTCGTGTTGTTCTTCAAAAAACAAGCCATGTTTTCAGAGCCAAATTATCTCTGACATTGAATTTAAAAACTCCAAATATCTTGCCGAAAAACTCTATATCACAAAACATGGAATTCCTTCTGACGGGATTATTTTATGTCTAAATATTTCCACAAGCCAAACCGTCCTCGGAGTCACTGACATCAAGCTCAGAGACTAGCATCTATGGCGCACTCAAACTGTTCAGCGAAGACAGAGCTGTTAGATAAATGGAGGTAATTCACCTCTGGTCTGGGCATTCAATCACATGCACTGGTCTGCTGTCAACACAGCCATTAACAAGCCAGCCAGGGATGGTGACTGATCCTGGGCTGACAGATCTTTAAGTCGGAGACAGGTGAAGCCCATCTACACTAGCCCTGCTGAAGCTGGCTGGGCCATCTCCTTCCAATAATCCCAGCAGCAAGTTCTGCATGTTATAGAACAGGAGAGTTTGTGGCGTGCCAGGCAAACTACATCTAGAATCTGTAGCATTGTGGCCTCCTCATGCAGCATGGGACCCTACGTCATCTCTTCTTCACAGCGGAGCAAGCACTGAATTGTAGATGCAGATTCCCAGGTGGGGATCTCAGCCAACACAAGCTCAAGTGTCAGTCATTTCTGTACTAGAGAAGGGGTCTCATCGGTCTGAAATTTGAAGGGGCAAACTCCAATCTTCCAGCATCCGGATGGGTGCTGGGATTTTGGGAAGCACATCCGTAGCAGTGCAGCTAGCCCCCCTGCCACACACGGCTCACTGTTATAAACCAATGAATTTTAGGCATCTGAAGGTGATGGGGGACATTAGGAGGGAGCTCCGGAGTCAGACACAAAAGAACATGCAATAGGACCTGGCAGTGAAGCAGTGTCTGGGTGGGTGCTCTAAGCACAGACAATCAGACTTCCAGGCACACCCTCCCCTTACTCTCCCTACAAACATTGACTTTCACCATAACAGTTGCTGCTGAGTATTCTTTTAATGCCTGCAACAAATAAGCCNTGACTTTCACCATAACAGTTGCTGCTGAGTATTCTTTTAATGCCTGCAACAAATAAGCCTGTCCCTGTAGCCTGGAGACTAGTCCAAGTCAGCACTAGGTAACTGCATCTCTAGTCCCCTGCAAGACATCTCCCTAAAAAAAAGTGGGAGCTTCAACAAGCATCCCCAGTAAGGCAGAGGGTACCCACACTTCCCAGGCTCACCTTACAAGCCTCTCTCAAACATCGGCTTGGCTTCCTCCAAACCTTCCTGGGCACTAGGAACCTTCCCCTGCAAATCCCAGAGCCTGGTTTCACCCACTGAGCAGATCTGCCACGAAAGCAGGCTACCCACACAAGAGCAAAATACGGGTACAAGAACCCACCGAGCTTGAACAGAAACTGCCAAATCACATTCATTAGGCCAGGTCCTGCCAGGACTGCATATGAACTTCCTGTCACTAATAGAAATGTTGCATTTAGCTATGATTCTGCATCATTTTTCAACTACAGGCAAATAATATGGAAAACATTTCTGCTGCACTTTGACTGAGAGTGGATCTGACAACACGCTTTTGGGAATAAGAGTCACTGTTACACCCAACTAAAACCATCCTGACAAGATGGTTACCATGGCAACCACACGAGCTGACTCTTTACAGGCCTCTGTGAACAATGTGCACTAAATTATGCAAAACAAGTTCATTACAATTTTTTCCACATTCTTTAATAAAAATTACCAGAAGAACCGTAATTCCCAAGGAGTATTTTAAGTCTCAAGAGCTGCGCTTCTCTTCCAGTGCAATTCTCCCCCAATCACATCCATATACATTTAATATTTTGATATTTAATATTACTGTTGCAAAGCTGGCTGTGCTAAATAGAAAGGCATGTGCCCGAACTGACTAGGAAAATGGAAAATCCTGGCATTGTTAGTGCTGCAGGTGAGAGGGAGGGGAGAACTGGGGGAGCAGGTTTTCTTACTTTGCGTGGTATTTATTAGCTGACAATTTGTAGACGAGGAGATTGTTAGGGAGAGGCACATCTATAGGTTCAAATGAATATTTTCTGCAAAGGAATGGGCATGAATTGCCATCGCCAAGAGCAGCCATGCTGACCTCCAAGCCCCATGTAAATTAAATGCCTACAGGGATAATCGAGACACTTAAGTTCTTTCGGAAGCTGGAGGCAGGTACGCATGTAGGTCAGATGTTCCGACGGCTGAGCTGTAACACTTACCGTGCCAAGTCTCCAAGACATCTCCCAACCCTCTCTTCCACTACGTGGTTTATCACCATTATAATTGTCGCCGACAAGAGCCATGTGCTCAGTACAGCATGCTGCAGCAGCTCCCCTTAGCCAGAATTTTCTTTGTGCCAACAGCCGGCATTCAAACCTCTGCTGCCCCTTGTACACTCTGCCACGGCGACCTGCTGCTGCTCAAGTCAGTGACACTCTTGCCATTAAGCTGCTGCTGTTCTTGGGCAGAGCCTGGCTGACTGTTGCTTTTCCCTGCAGGTGCTGCTGAGGTGGTGACCACGCTACTCACCGAGACTCAATGGTGTCTTGTCATTGCCAGACCTGTTTTTACACCTGCCTTCTGTGGGTGGTCTCAGTGCTCCTTCAACAGCAGCAGCAGCTTCGCAGGTGGGTTAATGCCCGAGACTCTGCTGCTGTGTGAAGGAATCTTCAACCCACCTGTGCTTTTCGGTGACCGGTCTCTCTTCCACGGAGAGACAGGACTTTGAGATCGCATAGCCAGGTCTACTTCTAAAACAAGGGGTTTAAGTAAATCAAGGAGATAGATGGGGCTTTCAAGGCTACCGCTATGGATTCTCTAGGCAAATGTCAAAGCAAAATTGTTCATCGTGATGCTCTTGCATGAATGAAGCCACTGGAAACAAGGGTAGACTACAGATCTAACCAAATGTGTTACACAAACTCTGCTTTTGGATGCAAATCTCTGGGACAGCAAGCAGGAAGAAACCTTTACTGCATAAAAGGTAAGGCTCCTATCTTAGGTGTGTGGCCTCCATTATCATTTCTGAATGCCTCAATTTTTAAAGCATTTATCCCCCATCTCTGAGAGGCCTGGAAGTGACATTATCCCCATTGTACAGATGGGGAACTGAGGCACAGAGAGGCTAAGTGACTTGACCAAGATCACACAGGAAGCCTGTGGTGGTGGTGGGGGGGGGGGGGGGGGGGAGAGAGACTTAAATGGAGTCTCCTGAGTTCCAAGCTAGCACCAAAACCACCCTGGACCTTCTTGCTGCCCAGTCTATTCTTCAAAAACTGCAGGTGCCGACTTCAGGGATACTGAGGCACAAATCACTCCAACTGTCAAGGAAACAAGTACTGTAGGGTTTATTTGACCAATACTTATGGTAGCATTTCATTGTTTCAAAGCATCAGGTGAAATAGCCCAAGTGTATTAAGACGAGTGAGAAGAGTTGCTCTTGTAACTTTAGCCTGAAATTTTACATCACATTCACAGCAAGGTGAAATCACTTAAGTATCAATAAAATCAATAAAGGTAGGGTTCCATGACTGTTCCACATACTGCAAGTCAACACGCATCTAGGCCAGTGGCTCATTTACAGAGCTGTGGGTTATTACTATGGACTGTTAGCCTCAGTATAGATAGCCCTGACACAACTTTTCCTGGAGTACCATGGCATTAACACCGAGGTGGCCACACCAATGGTAGTGCTGGTGAACATGAGGCATTGGTGGCTGGCACTTTCTTCCCTTAACCACGTCATCTAGCCTTACTATTAACAAGGTTAAATACAGCAATAGGAACAGTAGTGCCTTGTCTATGCTAGAGATCCTATCGTAGGGCTGCCCAGTGGCAGTGGAACTAGTGGGAAATATTCAGAGAAAGTGCGGTGTAGACACAGCTTTTGACACAATGGAAGGGGAGACCATTCAAGACTATTGAACTAACGTGCACAAACTGTTCCTTAACAGTAATATCCTGTCATCCTAGAAGCTCTCTCACATGAGGCTCTTCAGCTACTTTTAAGACGTATACTAGTTAGGGTCCTGGTGAGCAGTATATGAAAAAACATTCAGGACCTGGTAGCTTAGGCCCTAAATGTAGGCTACATTAATAAAAAGTTTAGCATTTATAAAGAGGTTTCAAAAATTTCCCCTAGAAACAGTTTGATGTTTGGATGTAAACATTCTCTTTCAGTGTCTGCACCTCCGATATGGCAGCATTGGGACAGAACAGGAAAAACAGAAGGTGAAAGCGAGCAACTAATTTTTTACACTTCTCTCAGGCTGGGGAGCGCAGACAAACTGCAGCAGTGGTGAGATAAAGCGTAGGTTTTTCAAATGCTTTTCACTCTGCCCAGCCTGCGTCAGGGAACATGTTACTTTGCAATTCATTGAGCAATGGGGCAAGAAACCACTCTCAACATAAAAGATGCTGAGAGGCTTCTGAATGACTTGCAATATGAAGGCAGCACAAGGCCAGGGAAACTGACTATACAGGTGGTCCACAATCCCACAGCGTGCCACTACAGGCACAAGGGAAGGGGACAAGCCATGAATTGGATGATAAGATGCTCTAATATGCTGCATCCCAGACACAAAAATCCATAGGTTAACATTTAATTAGAGAGGAAAAGCCACCATTAGTTTCTCTTGATCTCTTTCATTGGAGGGACTGGTAGGTTTGCACAGGTCTGGAAGGGTTTGACATTAACGAAAGACGTCAGCTAACAATGTCCACTCAGATTAGCCACCCAAGCCTCACGCAGGCTCAGCCTCAGTGCTACAAGAGGCAACAGGAGACAGGGTATTATACAAACAAGATTTATTTCATCTAGTTGCTACCTTTAAGGGCTGCAATTAGAATAAAGGAAATTTCTGCTCTGCTCAAGAGTTAAACAATGTCCTCCAGGCCTGTTGCAACGTTCTGTTTGAGTATCAACTCCCACCAAGCTCAGATCCAACACCAGAGTTTGTTCTCCGCAACTGTTCACATTACAAGATTGAGTAGCAATTTGTTTGCAAAAAAACTTGCTTAAAAATGGAAATGATTTGACAACCTTTTGATGCAGTTTTTAGTTTAGTCCTTTGCTTCTTTTACAATCAAATGAGGTCAAATCTAATCTATTCATTTGTTATCAACAGCTTAGGCTGAACTGATGGTTCCACTAGTTTCCTCATGCAAAACTGGGGATTTAAATATTTTTGCTGTTTAAAGTCAGATGATGATGAAACCTGGGGGCAAAATATTTTTTTTAAAAAGTCACATTTTGCTGATAAACTGCTGCTTTAAATTGTCAGTCTAAAGTCATTGTACCTAATTGCAAGTTTTACTTTACAGGATTTTTTTGTTTTTGTTTTACCCTGACACAAGTACAACGCACATCTCTGAAAAAATTCACTAGAATAAGTATCCACCTGCTAGAGAAGCGTGGGGGCTGCAACAACAGAACAACTGACACTAAATCATGGTTCTGGGAAGAGGGGGTGGCTCCGAGAGACAGGGCTGGGGGTGGATTAGTCAGACACCAAACTATGGCAATGAACAAGACGAAAGGAAAGTGAGAACAGGAAGACCCTCCCTTCCAAATGGAGTTACTATGTCTAGCCACAGGAGGAGTCCAATGGGGATTGCAACTTTTCCCTTTCCTTAACCCTAAACTGGGATGAAGGGGTGGTCACCGCTATTGGGCCTGGTTGCTAGCACACGCCCAAATCCACACAGCCCTGCTGCTATTTCAGCTCAGTTATCGACTGTCGTTTGCAAACTGGGCTGTTGTCCATTGTGAACTGTACCGAGATCACCAGCATTCCAACGAGAAGGCCAAGAGGCAACAAGTTTTCAAGAAAGCTGCAGACAAGCGCTGGTTGTACCTGTGCCCAGCCGGCCAGCCAGAGCCTTCACAGACAGTGTGCTCTCTTCACTCCCCTGATTGCCCCCCCCCTCCTTCATTCATTCCATGAACAGCCGGGGTCAGACCAACACGGAGGGTCAGAAAGCTAAGAAGTCTAGCCTGAGCCAGCAACACTTCATGTCAGGCCATTCAGAATCCCCAACGTACATGCAAGGGTCCGCAGTTCCCAGGACCGTGTGTTCCATGTAAACAAGCTGTAGTATTAGACAGAATGCAGGAGCTTCTGCACTGCTGAGCCCCTCCCCGCCCAGCCAGCCCCCTTCAGGGCACGTCTTGGGTTTCAGCTTTCGGCGGGCGTTCCGGGGCACTGCACCGTGCAGCACAAGCTGAAGGCGGAGAGTTTCCAAGGTAATGTTAGAACAGATAAGAGCGCCTATCTACCGCCAGCCAGGTGCTACGAGTGACAAGGCAGGAAGGACATAACCATCAGCCATACAAGCTCTCTGCTGATTTTAACAGTTTTCCCCAGAAGCTTTGAGTGCGAAGGAGCCTTCAACAGTTGGCTGGTACCAGGAGATTCTGACATTTGGGTTTGAAAATTGCTGGGTTTTTCCCCTCTTCTTCTATATTGGGAAGAGACCTGTAGGACTTTACCAGAGCACACTGGAACATTCTAGAGCACACAGATTAATAGAAATCTTGGAGTCAATTATAAAAGTCACTTCTCAGAGTGCAAACATGCCAGGTCTGTAGCGCCACTGCCGAGAGATTCTGACAAAGGGAGTGTTGTGCCTATGTCAACGCAAACACCGGTTTAAGAGAAACATAAAAAGCTTGTGCATGCAGCCATCACAACCTCCTGCAGTTGCCATGTGGGAAGATGAAAATGGGTTACCATGGTTACTACTGCCTGGGAAGAGAATATTCAGCTCAAACCAGAGCCAATGGTTCATCCTGTTAAACTACAGACACCATCCTGATTAACTAAAGCCTGATGCTGCAGCCGAGTCTGTAGAATTAGTATTTCTTCTAATGGATCAGAACAACCCTGCTGCAAATTTAAATCAACATACAGCGATGGTTCGAGTTCCAAAACCTAGCACACACACAGGTATTAGAATCCAAGAGCACTGAGTGCAACACAAAGAGGAGACGTGGTACGTACTCCAAACCTAGTGCAGACCAAACATGCTGATGCAGATAGCAGATCAGATGCCAGGGCAACTTAGAGGTGGTGAGAAATCACACTGTCATTAACACACAGCATAAGATGGCAGTAATTTTTTCCTGCCCATCCTCCTCTCATCACTATTAAAATGTAAAACTAAATATTTACTGCATATGCTGTCAACACTCAAGAGTTCTAATTAGATACACAAGTTGAACACTAAGAGCATACCACAATGCAGGGCTGCTTTCTTCAAAGGAACAGAGTATATTTTAAAGAAAATCATAGCACCACATTTAACTGCAGTCTTCGTTTGTGACTATGCATTTAAAACCTTCACTGCACTGAGAAAACAACTGCAACTAGAGCCAAGTGGAGTTCTGATCATTTTAACAGCCCAGAAAGCGTCTGATGTTCACACACTTGGCTTAGCCTGAATGCGTACTTCCCGAATGGTTACATAAACACGGATTGCTAGATGCTCTTTATGTATCACCAAACTACATTTAAAGACTTCAAGCAAAACTTGTCAGAGCTAAAGAGACTCGTAAGGCACAGGTATCACCCCCCACTATGTCCCTACTGCAAGTCAGGCAGGCTTAGAAAGAGAAACAAGGAACGTTTCCTTCTCCACCAATGAGGAGAAAATTCTTACTACCAGGAAAAAAAAGCAAGCAAGCAACAGGTATTCAAAACCCGAGAGATCACCACACCTGAACCAGGCAAGAGGGAGAAGACAACAAAGAGGCACTCCAATCACTTTTACAGCAAAAGAAGGCTTTCTTCAGAGTTCAGTGTTTTGTAAAGCACTGCTCCCCTCCCACTCTGCTCTAGCTCGAAGTCCCAAGCTGACTTCATCAGCCAGGTTATTCTTGCCACATGGCCAGCATGTTCTGCCAGAGTAACTCTCACTGCAAAGCCCATCTGTACAACCGTATCATTCTCCTTACAGTTGTATAATCACGTAGTCGGTTACTTCACAGCCTACACACGGAAGCACACACAACCAAAGGGGCCTGACTTGCATAGCACATCTTTCTTCATAGACACAGCACTAAGTCTTAGTTATCATGCAGAAGTATAATGCTGACATCACAGCAGAGCTGCCACCCTGCCTTCTAGAGACGTGTGTGTGTGTGTGTGTGTGTGTGTGTGTGTGTGTGTGTGTAGTAATAGCTTTTATTGGACAACTTTTGTCGGCGAAAGAGAGAAGCTTTTGAGCTACCCAGAGCTCTTCTTCAGGTCCCAGGTCTAGCCGTTGTGTCTCTAATATCCTGGGACCTACGTAGTTACAAGACTGCAAACCACCCGGTCTTCTAGGCTTTTATCTAGTCATCTGCTAGCTATAGTCTTAGATTGCGTCAGTATTACTGGCAACCTAGCTAACAAGAATAGACTCAGGATGACCCTACAGCATGCTGCTGCTGTCATGCTACATCCTAGTTCTTCCGTACCTCTGAAGATAGGTTGGAGCCTTTCCTAGGAAAACGTGAGCCAGAAAAACTTAATACTGGTTACAGAGCTTCCCCATGGATCACACTAGCACAAGAACATAGAAGTCGTTCTGTCTTGGGGCTAGTCTACCACTAGGATTGCTCACACAAAATATGCCTTTGTTAGCTCAAGTATCTTCAATCTGAAACTTGAGGAGATTGCAGAGACAATGGCAGAAGTTATCACTGGAACCTTGGATAGTTCCAAGACGTTAGCGTGGCTACAAGACATGGTTAAGGTTCCAGCTATGCTACTTTTTGGCATCATGTTGTAACTAAGTCAGAGGACAACGACATATTTACCAAACCTCCTGAGGTCCATAGTGTAGGCAGGTCCTTATCAGAACCTTTTACACACATTTCCACACCCTGTAAGGAGATCACCGAGAGCCAGGGAGAGGAGGAAGGGAAGCCACCAATGGGAATAGGGAGCTTGCCACAGACCCCTATTTAAAATGCTTCACAGGCCACACAGATTCCACACTGGCCACACGTAAAGGAAAAACCTGTCACCTTGGGAATAGCTCGGCACTACTGCCAGAGTGCTGGGAGCACTCAACGGAGGAAGAACGGGGGTTATGTGATTGCTCCCCTCCTGCAAATACGGACTGAAGCACCCAGGAAACCCTGACTGGCGAGTTCTGGGAACTGCTCAGGAGGCCTCAGTGCAGAACTCGTAGCAATGACATGAGGGTTACACAGATCCTAGCAAGAGTCTGCCTGGGTGTTGTCCAGAAATTCCAAACAAGTCAAAACTGCCCTTTCACTCTTCGCTGAACTGGCCCAGCCACCTGGAAACCAGCTCTGTAGTTATCACTGCACAGATTCCGGGTAGAGGCAAATCAGGAGGCAGCTACTGCACAATGGCCCTCATCTCCGAAAGGGGAGTTCACCTTTCCCAGAGCGCCCACGCACAGACTGCCACAAGCCATCCTGCTAGACTTCTCCAGAGGCGCGATCCCGGTTAGAGAAAGTTAACTTAGCTGTTCATTACTGTCCAAGACCTTCCTTACCAGGCCATTCAGCCTTTGCCTATTAGTCTCCAGATTCATTACCTAGGTTCCCCTTGCTCCAGGATCCCCTCCCCAAGGTGAGCTGCGTGGGTCTGGCGTTTCGCATCTCACCACAGTGTTCCGAGCGCAGCAAGGGAAAGCCCATACCACCTGACGGGGACTGGTAGATTACTACCAGCGACGACAGATTATCAGAGAAGGATGTTGTCAGACAGATGGAAAGCCCACACAGCCATCCAGTATTCAGTTGCTGATTGGTGGACAGACAGAAAGATCTGGAGAGCACCCATCGTTTTTAATTGGCTTTCCAAATATGAAACTGAGGAGAGATTTTTCAACGATCCCTCAATACAGAGCTGGAAATCAGGCTCTTAGGGCCCCATAAGGCAAGAGCAACACTCCTGCCAATTAATCTGCTTTGCTTTGGGGAAGTTTGTTTGTTCCCTGGGAAAGCCAGAAGCAAACGGAGCATGGCAGCATCAGGAGTTACCTGTGAGGATGTTTTCAGACAGCACGTTGACTTGAACTTCCACGGAATGTTTGGAGGTGTAAGTGATTTCCGCACTCACGTGAGCCACTTCGCCAATGCACATGGGCGAGAGGAAGTCTGTACGCTCCACACGGGCCAGCGCAGCTACACAGTGCTCCTACAAATTGCAGACGAATCATGGTTAGATAGCGTCCAGTGCACCAAACCCAGAGTCGTAACAGAACGGTGTACTCTCAACACCAGCTAGGCCCAATGGCAGAAGAAGAGCTTGGAATACCTCTGAAAGGCAGAAGCTTGTCACACGACACACCGTATTAAGTTAGGACAACAACTAACTAGGAGCTCTTTACAAAGTCTGCACCATCCACAGTGCTGCTAAGGGCTCTCTGCGCTTCATCAATGCAGACTGATAACCAGTATTGGAATTTGGAGTGGGGGCAAGAGACCCACTGTTTAATTGAGCCAGACTTTCCACTATGAGAGGGACACCACCTAAATTCCAGACTCATTTAATCTAATCTCCCCTCATTATCTTGGTCCTGGCATATTCCAACTCTTTAGAACACAGCCAAAATATAAAATCAGTCCTGGTTAAATCTTGGCAAATGATCTCTCAGTCCAGTAGAAATATTTGACTTAGGTTAATCCTTTCACTCATTAAACACAAACATCAAAATGTTTGCTGTCCTGGGACACTGCCAAACATTTCTTGTTTAGTTAGGGGGATTGTTTTTTGGGGGGTTGGGTTTGTTTTTTTGTTTTGTTTTTTAAATTCTGGCTCAGAACTAGCTTTGAACTAAGATTTACAGTTGGACTGAATTTGGTGGCTGCTGAATGAAGAGATTAAATAAAATTTGTGGACTCTGTGCACACAACTCAGGTTTTGTTTTGCCACTGAGTTCTCAATACTTCTATAAGAGAAAACTAATGGTGGGAACAGGTGCCCAATGTAACTTAAGTGTTAAACACATGTACAAGAGAGGATGGCTGCATGCTACATTTACCAGAGAGCTGGCTGCTGTAAATACACTTAAACCCTTGTGATTTGTATTGGGGCTAGAAGGGGTTTTTCTGAACCCAGAACATGGAAACGAAACAAGCCAGGGAAATCAAGCTGCTTAGAGAGACAGAGGAACACAGAAGCCTACCCCCATCGAGCCAGCCAGGGGAACAGAGAAGAGTCATTTTGCTTTACTATTCAGGGTGTTTAAGTTGCCACAATTTATACAATAAGCATTTATCCAGTCTCAAGAGCCTTCCTGGAGTACGCACATGTAGAGAGAGGAACAGAATTCATTGCTCTGGTTTTGCTCAAAACGCCCTATTCCATGAGCAAAGTGAGGGGCTGCAGTGCCACCTGCTGGCAACTCAGTAAAGGAAAAGGATTTTGTAGGATTGACAATATTTTTATTTGGCCAAACTAAGAAACACCCACTGACTGTGGGTGCTAAAATGGAGACTCATTTTTCAGAGGTGCTGCAAGCCTGCAGCTAACATGGACCCCAGCTGGAATTGTGGATGCTCTGACTTCCAGAGGTGCTGATCCTAGGTCTCAAAAGGGGTATCCCTAAGATTAAGGCACCCAAAGTCAGTGGATGCTTTTGAAAGTCTGGATCGTAGAATTGTGAAACTGAACTATCTCCACCTCCAAAAGCAAGCTCAGTCATCTAGGAGTTATTAGCTAATTCCTATTGCCTACCTCAGAGCCTGTCCTGCCTTGTGGTAAGGAGACAGACAATCAGGGTTGGAAGGGACCTCAGGAGGTCATCTAGTCCAATCCCCTGCTCAAAGCAGGACCAATCCCCAACTAAATTATCCAAGACCTTCATTCCTACACAGCAGTTTTGTCTGCACTTAAATTATCAGTGTCACTTGTATACAGCAGCCTGGCTCCAAATGCAGACCTCCATCCCTCGTGAGAGAAAGACTCATGCTCCACTAGATCCCACCAGCACCTGCGTTAAACAGGTTCAGCAACAGGCCGAGCAGCCCGTTAGTGCTGTATAACTAGGCTCAGCAGAACCCCTTTTTTGAGGGGGGGAAGGGGCATGCAATTGATTTTAATTTTTCCAATATAAAATTTTTTTTACAGTTGCAAAAAATGAAGGGGGGGGTCAGAGCTGAGGTTAGGCAGAGCTCGCTGCAGGGCTACAGAGGGTTCCCAGCCTGACAACAGTGCTGTAGGGGGCTCCCCCATGACGGAGGCTGCATTTGTGCTGATTGTTCCCAGTGAATTTTTTCATCCATTTCAGTGTGGGTGGGCTGAAACTGACATGTATATCAAACCCTGCCAGTCCTCTGTCTAACCCATCTCAGCCAGCGTTCATTCAGTGCCACTCTGATTTCTGAGATTCTCCAAGCCCACTGCTAAGGCAGCCTGCTCTGTGCATGCCTGGCCAGCTGTCTGTGGGAGCAAGAGACCAGTTAGGGGGAGCTGGTCAGGCTTTTAGGGCAAAGGTGACAGACCAATGTTGCTTAATGAAAAAAATGAGAGTCCATGTCACTTTTAATAAAAAAAAATAAAGGACATGAAACATCTCTAACATTAAACAAAGTATAAAGCAATACAACTATCAAATCACCAAGTTAATTCCACTCCAGTATCAGAACTAAGCCGAATTAATGCTAAAAGTCATCAATCCTTATATAAATTCCAGGAAGGAGTCTTCTGTGGTTGCTGACTATTTGGTTATAGAGCCCAACTAAAGAATGTTACCAAATATATAATCTGAAGGGTTAAAAATCTTAACCCTGAAACCAAACCCTCTAATGTCTGACCCACAACACCAAAGAATTATGAAGCTTTCTTCTTAGACTTCATTTTGCGTGATGGCTAACACTGCCCTCCTATTCTCTCCCCCCCCCACCCCCAATATTATAATATAGACCAACAGAACATGCCTGATAAGAAGAAGTTTGACAACTCATTTAGCAGACAGATAACCTCAAGTCTCAGGACATTTAGACACAGCACACACTTTAATAAGTTCCTTTATGAGACAATGTTTAGGGCTGTTTAAAACCTGGACACACTTTCAGGTGTGGATTTTAGGGATGGCGTCACACATAGGCATGCACACCACCTTTTACTTCTAGGGTCTGGAAGGGACAAGGGGGAAAAGATACAGAAGATAACTGAGTTCAGCCTCTTCAGCTCTCGCAGGTTCCTGGACACGCAGAGTGGGAGATGGAACTGCAGCCAAGGAGTGAGATGCTGATGTTCTGCGGGCACAGTGCTTCTTGCTAGAGTGCATCCTTCCAGTGCAGGGAGAGATGGGTCACAGGCTGGCATGGCTCGTTCCATGTCGTGACTTGCTCTCCGCAAGGAGATCAGTCTTGGAGACTGAGATTCCAGAATCTCTCAGATGTTGACTAAAAAGGCTTCTTGGCCTTACCCTTGATTCTTACAGTTTGTAAACTTCCCCTGTAGCACCTCCTTCCAAGGCCTTCAGACAAATCAGGCGCAAGGCAGACCTCCTGACTAACAGGTTAATCCAATCAGGTTTGAATCAGACCATCCTAGAAAGCACGAGTTTGGAAAAGGCTCACTTAAATCAGCAACTTAAAAAATATTCAAGGTTTTACCACAGACACATTATGTCTGACTACACCCCCTCCCTGCAACAACAAAAATCCAAATACTTGAGGCCACTTTTGAGGAAAGTGGCAGAGTCTTAAAATGACATTATGTCACCAGTTTATGGAAGTTCAATATACCAACAGCTAATTGGAAAAATGCTAGCAACAAAGCCAGTCACTCAACGTTCCCTCATCAGCAAAGTTCAAACTGATCAGTTTAATCATCTCTAGTTTCTTCTTCCACCTTCCTATTGTAGAACTGGGCTGTATGTCAAATAGCTTATCTGAAATCTTCATCTCATTAGAGGAAAGTTGCTTTGAAGTCTACCAAGATGAAACACAACCTGTGAGGTGCTATGCAGGATCCGTATTCCTATAGAAGCTAGTTGTCTCCAGAGGAGAGGTATTTCGGAAGGGCAGGGGGGCAGACCAAGTTGCTGTACATCTTTCAGAAAAAGGGGCCCCATTCAGATGCACCCTAGGAGCTGCATCGCTCCCATGTTTAAACAGAAGAGGGGTGTGCAGTCAGACTCTGAGCCTATAATTGGAGTCATCCAGGTAGACTTGTGCCCAACAAGTCAACAGCAGTGCAAAGATCCGCCCCCACGCATTAGATTGCAGAATCAAGCCCCACGGGGCAGGCTGCTCCATTGGCATCTAGCCAAACAGCTCCAGGTTAAGGGGTCTGCAGTTCCTGAACCTGCCTTCTGCCTGGAGTCGCCAGAGCTAAGATTTGGTGATTAGGGCATGCTGCAAGGAGCCCCTTCTCCCTCTGCCCTGCCTAAAACGCTCTGGGGCTGGTGCACTAAGTGAAGGCTGGGGAGACATTAGGTAGTGTTTCCAAAGGAGGCTTTGCTGGGGCTGAGAAGGGTTTCTGGATGCTTGTTTGTAATCATGTATTTTGTTACCATTTGTAGGTTTACTTAGTCTCTACAGGCCACAATCAGGACTAGAGCCCCATCCTGCGAGGACTGCATTCACAGGCCGAGAAGGGACTGACCTGAAGTAGCTAGCTGAAGTCATTCATTTACATAAGGTGGCTAAGATGCGACTGCTTCAGTTAAAGTCAGAGACAAATAATCAGCAACACCCACAGGAAGTCTCTAGCTGGTAATTCCAGACAGTGTTTCCCTCAGTCGCTGATAGGCCTCTTAAACTTGTAGTTATTGCTTTTCATAGAAGTGACTTATGGCCTCTGGTATACACACTAGTGATCAATGCTACAAGACACTATAGATGGGCAAAGACTGTTGAAGGATATAGTACATATTGTATTTGAGAGTGACTAGGAACCTGTAGAGAGGATATTGTAACACAAAGATAGGCAGAGTTATGACAACAACATCTCAGACATGTCTCTACACAGAGAGACAGCCAGGAACGTTACTCAGAACTAACTAAAAATACAAATTTGAAGTAGATAACTTAAACCACAATAAACCCATGTAAACACCCTAATTCCGTTTAGCTTTCAATTGACTCTGAACAGGGCCACCCAGAGGATTCAGGGGGCCTGGGGCAAAGCGGGGGAGCGGACATAAAAAAAGGCGCCACCCGCTGCGGCGCTCATACTCACCGGGCGGCGCTCCGAGTCTGCGGAGGTGGCAGGTCCTTCAGTCGCTCCGCGTCTTCGGCAGCACCGAAGGGTCCCCTGCCACCGGGTGAATAGCCAGGGAAGGGATTCTCGGCCAGGGCTCGCGGGGCCCCTGTGGGGCCCGGGCCAAACTGCCCCACTTGCTGCCGCCCCCCCCCGGGCGGCCCTGACTCTGAATGTCAATTAAGCTAAACTGAAGGAAGTTAACCTAATGTAATTAATTTAAATCAGCATAGACTTATAGAAAATAGACCATGTCACACTAGCTTGATATATTTTTCTGATGCAATTATAAGTTTGGTAGATAAGGTAATAGTGTTGAAATACCTTACAGAAGTTTGGTACATGACTTAGTACCAGGACATTTTGATTAAAAACTACAATGATATAATGTGAACAGGGCGCACGTTAAATGAATTAACAATTGGCTCACGGATAGGTGTTAATGTAACTGTCAATCAGGAATCATCATTGAATGGGCATGTTTCCAGTGGGGTCCCACAGGGATTGGTTCTTGGCCCTACACTACTTAACATTTGTATCAATGACCTGGAAGAAAACACAAGATCACTGATAAAGTTTGCAAACAACATAAAATTTGGGGGACTGGTAAATAATGAAGAGAACGGGTCACTGACTCAGAATGATCTGCATTGCATGGTAAACCAGGCACAAGCAAACCATGCACTTTAATACAGCTAAATGTAAATGTATACCTCTAGAGAAACAGAATGCAGGCCATACTGACAGGATAGGGGACTCTATCCCGGGAAGCAGTGATGGAAAAAGATTTGGGGATTGTGGTGGATAATCAGCTGAACATGAGCTCCCAGTGTGATGCTGTGGCTAAAAACTAATGTGATCCTGGAATGCCTAAACAGCGGACTCTAAAGTAGGAGTAGGGAGGTTATTTTACCTCTGTATTCAGCACTTGTCTGACCGCTGCTGGAATCCTATTTCCAGTTCTGGTGCCCACGGTTCAGGAAGGATGTTGATAAATTGGAGACCGTTTCAGAGAAGAGCCACGAGAATGATTAAAGGATTAGAAAACCTGCCCTTATATTGACAGACTCATGGAGCTCAATCTATTTAACTTAACAGAGACAGTTAAGGGATAACGTGATGTACCTACATAGGGAACAAATATTTAATGATGGGCTCTTCAATCTAGCAAAGAAAAGTCTAACAAACCACTGGTTGGAAGCAGAAGCTAGACAAATTCAAACTAGAAATAAGTTGTACATTTTTAATGATGAGTGGTTGACCACTGGAACGATCTCCCAAGGGGTCATGGCAGATTCTCCATCCCTGACAGATATTATGCAAAGGACAGCAGACCACATGCACTCTGTAACAAGTTATGGAAACATCTCTGCTAACAGCAATTTAAAAGAATAGGAATGTACTAAATCTGACACAACACTGCTCAAAGATACACTACATTCCAATGGCTTATTTCCCCAACACCCACCTTTGAATAGTCCAAGTTTGAAAGGTGACAAAAGGTACCTTGAAGTCCAAGACAGCCCTTTAAAGACCTCAGAAGACAGGCCCTTTTGGAATATCAATAGAAAGATCACAGATAAGCTGCAAGTCTTGGAAGGCATCAGTCCAGTCTGGCTTTGGGCATATCAGTGCTCTGTTAAATAGAGACAGAACTTCTGTTTCCAAAGTGGGGGGAAAAGGGGAAGAGAAGAGGCTGAGTGTGAGAGAAGTACAGTGCTTCTCTCTCCAAGAAATCTCAAAGCTTGGGAGGTAACTCACTAACCGAGTGTGCTCCCAGCCACTCACAAGTTTTAGGTTTTCCAAACTACAAGAAACACAGGGCCATTCATTTTTAAATGAAATGGAAAGAGGAAGGAAATTGCTAGTTTCACCCCTAGCATGCCAATAGAAAGTGCTGACATCTGAAATTTCCCAGGGTTTTCCACTAGATGGCATTTCTAAAGAAAATGACACCGAAATACCCGATCAGACACCTGTCTATGTATTGTACACAGAGTTAAGGGCCAGGTTCCTCACTCACATTTACTGCCCTGGGACTGATCATGCAAGAAACAGGAGCTAAGGCTGCATGACTAAGTGAAGAGAAGCCGGAAATGCAAAGGTGAAGGTTCCAACAGCAACACAGCCACAGTAAACATCCTGTACAACATCAACCACATACAAACGTCATCATTTACAGAGAACAACCACAGGAATGGAAAAGGCACACACGCTATGTGAGATGGGGACACTAATGTCGGTTACTGCCATGATTTTCTCCCCCCATCCTTGCAGTTCTCTTCATGTTTCATTGAAAATCACAAGGACAGACTCAATTGGGTCCCTTCCAAGTTGTTAGTAAATAACATGGGGTTGGGCATTTGACCCTGTGTCAACAGCTGCAGCGAGAATGGACATGCTCCAGCCGCAACAGTACGTACCCCTGACTGGGAATTGCAATGCCGGGTGCTGATGATGGCACCTGCCTCCTCGATCATTTTCAGGATGGTCCCCCCATGGACGTTCCCTGCGATGTTTGCATCATCCGGACGCATTATCCTGCAATGGACGAGGAAAGATTTAATATCTCAAACTTCAATTCTTATCCCACCCCCCTTGCCTAGAGAGTTGCTGGAGAGTCAGCCAGCCTGAAGAACATCACAGCACAGCTAATCCCTTCACTTCCCGTCCAACTCCAGCCATGGTGCCTTCCCCAGCAAGAGAAGTGCAGCAAGCCAGCCCCTGAAGTGAGCACAATCTAACCGGGGACAATAGGACTGAAGGCAGCAATTCAGAATGCAGTGGATGGGGCAGGCCACCAGAGCTTCCTGTTAATTTCTCTTCCTGCTTCTTTTACAACTAATTTAGTGCTGGTGAAAGGGGCCAACATCCAGCCCTCCTCACCCCAACCCCATTTGTCAGAGGATCTTGAAGTGCTTTACAAATGGTAATTAACCAGGCATGCTCATTCAGCACAATCCCCATTTCGCAGCAGGGTTAATGAGGCCCAGGGCCCACAGGGGCCTAGCCCCATATCAGTTAGTGACAGAAGTAAGAGCACCCAGATGGCTTAACTCCCACTCCCCAATTGACCATGCTCCCTTCCCAAGAGTCAGGGGGAGTTCGTTTCTGCTTCTACATGATTCCCGACAGACTGTTCAGAGAAAGCAAGACCCCTCAAAAATAGCATCGCTAACAGGACAAGTAGCCTCCGGCAAAGCCTACAGGTCAGGTACACAGTCGTCAACAGGCCTCCCTGAAAGACCATCTGTCCACACTAGGAGCGTGGCCGAAAGACGACAATGGTCAGCAGGAACAGCCACCTCGCCCCCACCAAGTGGTGTCAAAAATGGCTTAATTGTGAGCAGAGGGGACCAAAAGCATTGTCAGCACCACGTCCTACCACGACTTGGCCTCGCCCTCCATAACAAGGCGGGACAGCAGAGCTCAACAAGCTGAGGGGGGCACTGCTAGCAGTGGGGAATTCTGAGAGTGTGTCCCCTGTCGAAAGTCACCTATAGGTTTCACAATGACGATTCGAGTCTTTGCAACCCCAACTTAGCTAGGGGCTTCTTCCATCACGGCTTTGAGACAGACCACACATTTCATGAAAGCCACCCAGAATGTCACTACATAACAAGAAAGCCCCACTCCTCCACATCCTCCCAGGGAGGAGAATTCCAGAGAGTGGTCAACATAATTGCCCCTGTACTCCTGCAGTCCAGATGGCAACAGTGCTGTGAGGGATCACAACTGCTGTGCCCATCCCTGCTAAATTTAAAACACTGCAAAGTAAAATCCATGGTAACCATATCTTTTCCCCTCCCTTACCATAACCATGGTTACCAAACCACAAAGCCATGTTAGAGACAGAGTGTCAAACACAGGGATAGTTAGGAAGTTTGACACCCACACACACGGCAGATGTGATGAATCAACAATTCAACCTCGTTCCAGGCAGGAAGAGGTGTGATGGTCTCTCACCATAAGCCAGAGTGAAGTCAAATGTGGCATCCCCTGCAGAGTTATGGGTAACGGAGCAGCCTCCCTGGCTTCCTGTGCCATCACTCTCTTCAAACCCCAGCTGAATGCTCACCTTCGTGAGGTCTCAGACTGATCCTCTCACCAATGCTGTCTCTGCACCAGGGGCGGCAGACTCAGGGATAGAGGATGCTAGACCCCCCACTATGGAAATACTGTGGGGACTCCGCTCCTGCTGGCCGGAGAGGGGCAAAGGGGAGAGCAGGACCCAGAGGGGCAGGAGGAGCTGCCATAGCACCCAGGACCTGGAGAGGGCCCGGGAGCAGGTAGGAGTCCCTGGGATGATACTCCACCGCTGGGAGCCAGCAGCCTATCAACCACATACACCCGCCAAGTCTCAGAACCTCCCCTCACCCCCTTCCTATCCCTCTGGCCCCCATTCACAGGGAGCCTCCTCCCTGACTGCTCTGACCTGTCACCTCTCAATCTGTTGGAAAGCTCTTCAGGGCAGGGAACCCCTCCCATGGTCTGTTTTAAGGCACAACATCAGGCCATCACCTGCACAGCAGACCAGCTTTTAAAGACCCTGAAAAACTAAAGCTGTACCAAGCACCACTAGCAACTCCAGCATCTCATGCCCTGATCAGACTTCTGCATGACGAAGCAGATGTAAGCTGCGATAGCCAGTTCCAGGCAGCCTTATCTGGACATACTATATAAAACACAACAGTTATTTCTCTTTTTAACAGCTGCATAGCTGGCAGTTTTTTTATTATTAGTTATGATTATACAATAATAGTTTCCAAAAAAGGTTCTGTTAAAAGAAAACTAATCCACTAGACTAATTGTGGATTACTGGGTTGATGGGTTTAGGAGGTAGGGGATTATCCCAGGGCATGGCTGGGTTAGGCCTCAGGTGCAGAAGTCAATTCAAGATGCAGTTACTTCTCTGCAATTTGGGTCATATGTACTGGAAAGACAGAACCTTAGAGAGATGGACCATTGACCCATCCGATCTGTTGCAAACACTTCCTATATTCATAGGAATTAGCATAACGTAATAACAGAACAAACCCACTAGCACAATATTTGTTACTAGAGCAGCAGCTGGTGTGGGGCACTGCTAAGTCATAAAGAATTGAAATAAAGTGCAGACGACTTCCAAACCCACAGCAATTGCTCTACAATTCCAGCTGGATTTCAGGGCAGGCCGTCTCTTATAAAGAGCTGTCCCCTTTGAGGCGGAGAGCAGGATGAATAATTGATTTTTTTTTTTAATTTAATATCAGTTCCAAAAAATTCAGGTCAAACCAAGTTCAGATCTTTTGGGAATTTTCAGCACATCAAAAACAATCAATTCTGGATCGAATGAAACAAGCTGACTGATCCGAAACATTTTGTTTCCAGGTATTTTTAAAGGACTAGATTCCCAAAACAGGTGGTGGTGGTGCCTGGCATGTAACCTTTAGCCCAGTGGTTAGGGCATTCACCTGGGGTGTGGAAGACCCAGGTCCAAAGCACCAGGCTATTGTGCGCCTCACTAGCCCAATGAATAATTCAAGTATTTTATATGAAGCCCCCTCCCCACCCAGAATGCCCAATAGCCTGGTGGTCAAAGCGCTCACTGGGGGGAAGGGGGGGGAAGACTCCATTCAAATCCCTGTTGCAGAGGGGGGTTCAAACCTGGGGGAGTGCCCTATGCCCTGGGCTAAAGGTTGTCAAAAGGGCGGCACCACCACCTTGTCCTCTGGCTGTGGTGAGGATGGAAACCGAGTCCCCTTGTGAATCTAGTTCCCCCTCCCAACTATTTGAGAAATGTGTCAAATTCACAAATACCTCCAGGACAACCAAAACGGTTTTACTGGGGGGTAAATAATCTTAATCTGAACAAACCTGCCCAGCTCTTGTGAGCACATGGAACAATCCCCTCCCTCCGCACACACTGCCAAGTATAGATTTATATGCAGCCTGACAGTCTAATCTGCTACAGCCACATGGCCTAGAGACAAGGCTGCTGCAGACAACTTCCTCCTCGAGACCAGCCAGAGCTAGACTAGTCCTGACAGCTTTCTATTGTCCTTGCCTAGGAGACTCGCACATTGTAGTTTCCACTCATACTTCCAGTTACTAGGCAGCATTCAGACAAACACACACCGTATACAAGAGAAGCATAAACGTCCCATACCCAATAAGCTGATAGGCCATCCTTGTGTGGAACAGACCGAGCCCTTGAGTCTGTGTGTAACTCCCCAGAGCTAGCCCGGCGACCAGGCCTGGAGTTACCTCATTCATTATTTGCATCACACACCACAGCTCGTGATGTCATTTCTGCTGCTCCAGCTCAGCCACAAATACCAAATGAAGAGCCGAGTGGCTTCCTATGTTGCTCAATCAAAAAGAAGACGACGGGTCCTTAGCCAATCAGAATGACTCGTTTAAAACTAGCTGTGATGGAAATCCTTATGTGATAAACAATTACAAAAGAGAGTCACTCCCCAAAGCTGCTACATCCGGTAGGAGATGCTGTCCCTACCAGACTCCAATCCGCTGGCTGCCGTGCCGAACATGTTGCCTTCCCAGGAAATGCAAACAAGGGCCTGACAGGAGTCTGCCAGGAGTCCTCCTACGCATTTCCCAGGGCCACCTCCACTTTGCACCTGAAGTTTAGTCAAAAGCCTTGCTACATTTGCCTCTGGGACTGCGTTGATGGATGAACAGAAATCATTGCCTGTTTGTGTCCAGTCAGCTAGCTCTGTCCTCAGCCGGCAGATCCAGGGAGGGGGGCTTGAAGGCTGCAGGGCTACACAGTTCACATTGGCTCCTCAGCACCAGAGATCCATGTGGAACAAGCTCCCCACATCCATGTGCACAGAGCACTGGCTTCCTCCATTCTAGGAGTTATGCCCCCACTCCGGGCTATTCCTCCGACAGCAGCGGAGACTGCCCCAAGACAGCAACCCATCCCAGTTCTCAACATTAAAGGGGTGCAGGGAGAGGATGGAGGGACTGGATCAACAACGTTAATGTTCTTTAAAGGCTGCAGAGTGCAGAGACTCGTAGAAGGGACCTGGATTCCTCACATCCTCCGTTTGGTTTGAAGTCCAAGCACAGCCCTGCCAGAGCAGACCATTGGCCCAACTAGTTTAGTACTGGCCATTGCCAGGGGCAAGGAACGAGACAGACACACATATGGCACCACGTCAGTTGGACTATTCTGCAAGTTCCTCCCCAGCCTTGTGGTGAGGCACTTCTGCCCAGAAGCACTAAATGACAAGTCCCCACAAAAGAATTCACCCCTCTTAGACTGGGCCTGATCCCTGCATGGATCCTGCCACTCCCACTGATGATGGGGATGTTCAGCCCCTCACAGGATCAGACCCTCGTGAGACAGAGAAGGAGCAATGAGGAAAAAACAGTTTTCCTTTTCCTAGATTGCAGTCACTCAGCAAGAGGAACAATCTGTTGTGTTCAGCCACTAGTGAGCTTCCTTAAACCAGGGGTAGGGAAAAGACGGTTACTCACCGTTGTAACTGTTGTTCTTCGAGATGTGTTGCTCATATCCATTCCATTAGGTGTGCGCGCGCCGCGTGCACGATCGTCGGAAGATTTTTACCCTAGCAACACCGGCGGGTCGGCTGTGGAGCCCCCTAGAGTGGCGCCTTCATGGCGCTGAATATATACCCCAGCCGACCCGGCGCCCCCTCAGTTCCTTCTTGCCGGCTACTCCGACAGCGGGGACGGGGGGCGGGTTTGGAATGGATATGAGCAACACATCTCGAAGAACAACAGTTACAACGGTGAGTAACCGTCTTTTCTTCTTCGAGTGCTTGCTCATATCCATTCCATTAGGTGACTCCCAAGCCCAACTTAGGTGGTGGGGTCGGAGTGAGACAATGCTGTGTGCAAAACCGCTGATCCGAAGGCAGCATCGTCCCTGGACTGCTGCACTAGTGCATAGTGAGCTGTAAACGTGTGGACTGATGACCAAACCGCCGCTCTACAAATGTCCTGTATCGGAACATGTGCCAGGAAAGCAGTCGAGGAGGCTTGGGCCCTCGTGGAGTGAGCGGTGAGGTGTGGTGCTGAGACACCTGCCAGGTCATAGCAAGTCCGGATGCAAGACGTAATCCAGGAGGATAGGCGTTGTGAGGAGACCGGTGAGCCTTTCATTCGGTCGGCCACTGCAACGAAGAGTTGCGTCGTCTTTCTAAAGTGCTTTGTGCGGTCAATATAGAAGGCCAGGGCCCTTCGTACGTCCAGGGAATGCAAACGTTGGTCCTGGCGAGTGGCATGTGGTTTGGGATAAAAGACCGGGAGAAATATGTCCTGGTTGATATGAAAAGGAGAAACCACCTTAGGGAGAAAGGCAGGATGTGGACGAAGCTGCACTTTATCCTTATGGAAAACTGTATAAGGGGGCTCGGATGTAAGCGCCCTGAGTTCAGAAACGCGCCTTGCTGAGGTGATGGCTACGAGGAAGGCTGTCTTCCAGGATAGGTACAAAAGTGAACAGGTGGCTAGTGGTTCGAATGGAGGACCTGTGAGCTTGGAGAGAACCAGGTTGAGGTCCCACGTCGGGACGGGCTGACGTTGTTGAGGGTACGTCCGGTCTAAGCCCTTGAGGAATCTAACGACCATCGGGTTAGAGAATACCGAGGACGCGAGTTCCCCTGGGTGAAAGGCCGATATAGCGGCCAGGTGAACTCTAATTGAGGAAATCGCCAACCCCTGTTGTTTTAGGGAGAGGAGATAGTCCAAAATGAGGGGAATGGGTGCCTGCAACGGGGATGTGGCTCGTTGTTCGCACCAACAGGTGAACCGCTTCCATTTGGCCAGGTACGTGGTCCGTGTTGAGGGCTTCCTACTGCTCAGTAGAATCTGTTGCACAGAGTGCGAGCATTGCTGCTCTGCCTGGGTGAACCATGGAGCAGCCACGCCGTGAGGTGGAGTGATTGGAGGTCGGGGTGACGCAACCGGCCGTGGTCCTGAGAGATGAGATCCGGATCCAACGGAAGCGGGATCGGTGTCTGAACCGAGAGCTCCAACAGTGTGGTGTACCAATGTTGTCTCGGCCACGCAGGAGCGATCAGAATTACCCGTGCCTGGTCTCTGCGCAGTTTGAGCAGTACCTTGTGGACCAGAGGAAACGGAGGGAAGGCATAAAACAGGTGGTCTTTCCAGGGAAGCAGAAAGGCGTCCGAGAGGGAGCCCGGAGCTCGACCTTGTAGGGAGCAGAACACGTGGCACTTCCTGTTGTCTCGAGATGCAAACAGGTCTATCTGGGGAAACCCCCACCTCTGGAAGATGGAATGTATGATGTCCGGACGGATAGACCACTCGTGCGTTTGGAAGGACCTGCTGAGCCGGTCCGCTAGAGTGTTCTGGACTCCAGGGAGGAACGATGCCGTGAGATGGATTGAGTGGGCGATGCAGAAGTCCCACAGGCGAATGGCCTCTTGGCACAGAATTGACGAACGTGCTCCTCCTTGTTTGTTGATGTAGAACATGGCCGTGGTGTTGTCGATGAGAACTAACACACAGCGGCCACGTAGGAGACTGAGGAATGCCTGGCACGCCAGGCGTACCGCCATCAGTTCCCGAACATTGATGTGTAGGGCTAACTGGGATGCAGTCCACAGGCCCTGGGTATGGTGTTTGTTGAGATGGGCGCCCCACCCCAGAGATGACTCGTCTGTGACCAGGTGCAGGGAGGGTTGTGGGGCGTGAAATGGCATCCCCTCGCAGACCACATTGTGATCTAGCCACCAGGTGAGGGAGGCCAGGATCGAGTTCGGGACCGTGACCACCATGTTCAGGCTGTCCCGATGTGGACGGTATATTGATGACACCCAAGTTTGAAGCGGGCGAAGTCGAAGTCTGGCATGCCTGGTTACGTACGTGCAGGAAGCCATGTGACCCAGCAGGGTGAGGCACGACCTCACCGTGGTAGTTGGGAAGGCCTTGAGCCCTTGAATGAGGTTCGTGATGGTGCCAAAGCGATTGTCTGGCAGGATGGCTTGTGCACGACTGGAGTCTAGAACTGCGCCGATGAATTCTATTCTCTGGGTAGGTTCTAGAGTGGATTTGTCCTTGTTGAGTAGGATGCCCAACTCGCTGAATGTGTGCACTATTTTGTGGACGTAAGCTTGAACCTGTCCCTTGGTGCGACCGCGCACCAACCAGTCGTCTAGGTACGGGAACACCTGTATCCCTTGCCGACGAAGGTACGCTGCCACGACCGCCATACATTTCGTGAACACCCTTGGGGCCGAGGATAGGCCGAAGGGAAGTACTGTAAATTGGTAGTGCACCGTGTTTACCACGAATCGCAGGAAACGTCTGTGAGGTGGGTAAATTGAGATATGAAAGTATGCGTCTTTCATGTCGAGGGCGGCGAACCAGTCTCCAGGATCGAGGGAAGGGATGATGGCCCCCAAAGAGACCATGCGGAACTTCAACTTTACTACGAATTTGTTGAGTCCGCGCAAGTCCAAGATGGGCCGCAGACCTCCTTTGGACTTGGGGATCAGGAAGTAACGGGAATAAAATCCCCTGCCCCTTAACTCTATCGGAACCTCCTCTATAGCCCCCATGGCCAGGAGCGTAGAAACCTCCTGCATAAGAAGTTGCTCGTGAGAAGGGTCCCTGAAGAGGGACGGGGAAGGGGGGTGGGAGGGGGGGATAGAAGAAAACTGGATAGCGTATCCCCTCTCCACCGTGCGGAGGACCCAACGGTCCGAAGTTATAAGGGACCAAGCACGGTGGAAGTGGGAGAGGCGATCCCGAAAGGAGGGAGCTGGATCCTGGGGGATGACTGGAGCGTCGTCCTCGACCGCACCTTCAAAAGTTCTGTCTCGGACCTGAAGGTGGTCTTGGTGGCCCTTGGTTTTGACCAGGTTGAGGGCCAGCCCATCTTCTCCTACCACCTCGCCCTCGCCTTCTGGCAGGGTCCTGTCTCTGACGAGGTGGAGGGGGGTAAAACCGTTGAGGCTGGGGCCTAAATGGTCTGCGCTGGGGATCCGCAACATGCATCCCCAAGGAGCGCATGATTGTCCTGGAGTCTTTGAGGCTCTGTAATCGAGAGTCCGTCTTCTCCGAGAACAGCCCCTGTCCTTCAAAGGGCAAATCCTGTAGGGTCTGCTGTAATTCAGGGGGCAAACCCGAAACTTGGAGCCAGGAGGTCCTACGCATAGTGATACCTGTGGCCAGGGTCCTTGCGGCCGAGTCCGCTATGTCCAGGGAGGCCTGTAAGGAGGTCCGAGCCACCTTCTTACCCTCCTCAACCATGGCTCCAAACTCTTCCCTGGACTCTTGGGGAATCAACTCCTTAAACTTCCCCATAGAGTTCCAGGAGTTGAAATTGTAGCGGCTCAGTAGCGCTTGTTGATTCGCCGCTCTAAGTTGTAGCCCTCCGGCTGAGTAAACCTTACGGCCGAACAGATCAAGCCGCTTAGCCTCTTTTGATTTTGGCGCTGCAGCCTGCTGGCCGTGGCGCTCTCGTGCATTCACTGATTCCACCACCAGTGAGCACGGTTGGGGGTGTGTGTACAAATACCCATAATCTTTAGATGGGACAAAGTATTTCCTTTCCACCCCTCTCGCAGTGGGTGGAATGGAGGCAGGAGTCTGCCATATCGTATCCGCGTTCGTTTGGATCGTGCGGATCAAGGGTAACGCCACCCTCGATGGGGCATCCGATCCAAGGATGTTCACGATCGGGTCGTGCACCTCCACTATCTCCTCCGTCTGCAGGTCCATGTTACGGGCCATTCTGCGCAGGAGATCCTGGTGAGCCCGAAGATCTATCGGAGGGGGACCCGTGCATGAAGTGCCCGCCACTGCCTCATCCGGAGAGGAGGAGGAGGACGCCTCTGGTGGTAGTGGATCCAAGGGGGGGTCCCGGTCCCCTTGGTCTTGGGTCGGAGCATCACCGGCACTTGGGTCCACGGTGTCGGGTGGTGTGGACACAGAAGCCTCTACGCCTCCAGGCGGAGGCCGAGAGATGGTGGATTCTGGGGCCCTTCTGACCGAGTGACCCGAGCGAGAGGTCGATGGTAACGAAGCCCCTTGCTCCTGGTGGTACGCCCACGGGGTCCAAAACGACCAGTGAGATGGTCCATGAGGGTGGTCCTCTGCCCTCTCCTGCCAATGGCCCAACTCTCGTTCCTCGGCCTGCCCCTGAGGGGGGTATGCCGATCTCGACAGGTCCTCTGAGGATCGAGACGCTGATCTTGACGGCCATGGCGGTGCCGTGAAAGATGGGACGATCCCCGTGGTCTGCGGTGCCGCACGGTGCCGGTCCGGAGATGATCTATCTCTGTGCGGTGCCGGCGATCGGTGCCGGGACCGCGACCGGTGCCGATGACCTCGTCGGTGCCGGGAATCGGATCTGGACCTCGACGAGGACCTAGAGTATGCCCGGTGCCGGGATCGGCCCCTCGGCGTCGAGCGTCGAGCGTGGCGGTGCCGAGAACTACGTCTCGACGTTGACCGGTGCCGACGATCATATCGGTGCCGAGACGTAGAGCGGTGCCGCGAAGAAGATCTTGACCGCGAGTACGACCGGTGCCGAGACGTTCGGTGCCGGGACTGCGAGCGGCGTGGGGATCTGCTTCGGGACCTGGATCGGCGCCGAGGTTCCAGCCCTTGTGATGGAGGGCGCATCAAGGCAGGTTTCCCTCTTGACTGTACCGGGCGAGTCAACGGTGCAGTCGGTGCCGGTGGTTGAGGCGGTGCCGGCTCCGTGAGAGCTATCAAGTCTCTCGCCGCCGCGAAGGTCTCTGGAGTCGACGGGAGACACTGTATCACCGCCGGCCTCGGTGGAGACGCTATTTGCACCGGACTCGACGGCCTCGGCGCCGGAGTCGACGGTGCTGGAGGAGCCTGTTTCCGATGCTCCATCGGCGGACGCGGCTCTACCCCCGGCACTGGGGGAGCCGGCGTCTTCGGCGCGGACGTCCCCGTCTTATGGGCTTTTTTATGCCCTGGGGATAATGACCGGCGCCGCGGCACTTGCTGTGTTTGCGGTGCCGACGAGGTCCGGTGCCGGGGAGGCTTGTCTGACGCCACTCGCGTGGTCGTCATAGCCGGTGCCGCCGGGGCACTGCGCACCGAAGTGCTAGGCGCCGGAGTCTGGCCCGTGGAAGGAGTGTCCGGGCTAAGTGCCGCCTCCATTAGGAGTTGCCTGAGCCGAAAGTCCCGCTCCTTCTTGGTTCTTGGTTTGAAGGCCTTACAGATCTTGCATTTGTCTGTTTGGTGGGACTCTCCCAGGCACTTCAAACAGGAGTCATGAGGGTCGCTCGTTGGCATAGGTTTAGCGCAGGAGGCGCACTGCTTGAAGCCGGGAGCGTTGGGCATGAGCCCGGGCCCGCGGCCGGGGGAGAAAGGGGGAGACGACCCCCTTAACCCCCTGAACTACAATGCAACTATAACAACTTTAAAAACTATTTAACTATAAACACTAGAACTACAACTATAACTATAACTCTGAATGATCAAGTAAGCTAGGGAGAGTGGAGAACAGCTACGCCGCGCTCCACAGTTCCAACGACCGTCAGGGGCGGTAAGAAGGAACTGAGGGGGCGCCGGGTCGGCTGGGGTATATATTCAGCGCCATGAAGGCGCCACTCTAGGGGGCTCCACAGCCGACCCGCCGGTGTTGCTAGGGTAAAAATCTTCCGACGATCGTGCACGCGGCGCGCGCACACCTAATGGAATGGATATGAGCAAGCACTCGAAGAAGAACCTACAGCTCATTTTCATTCAGCCTGCAGGCCACACACGTTCAACTCACCTGCCGGGGAGTGCTGGCTCACCCTGCCGTCTCAGCATCCCCCCCGCCCCACCCCGGGGCAGGTAAGTTGAACATGTGCAGCCCGCCACTGATTTTTTCAGTGGGTCAATGGCCCAATACAAAAAAGGTTCCCCGCCCTTGCCTTAAACTCACCCAATAGTTCCAAGTAATCGGTGACAAGTTTGGAAGCAAAGTTTATATGGGCATGGAAGTAAGAGACAGGCTTTTCACAGAGGCTACATGAAATGATTAATTTCCCTCTGCATCAGACTAACCGACCAAAAAAAAAAAAAAAAAAAAAAAGATTTATTCCTGCAAAGGTACTGCCTAGCTAGAAACGTCAGCCTTACTAGAGCAGGCGAAGTGATGACCGGTTTAAGGGCTGCATGTCAAACATTTCCTCTTTCCTATCATTTTCTAGCTGGAGAACTAGCACTCCACCCCACACTTTTACAGTGGAAACAAAGCCAGGGCTACAACTAACACGTAGGTCACCCTAACTACTTTGCTCATGGGGGTAAGATTCACACCCCTGATGTCTACACTACAAGTGCTACGGTGGAAGAATTCTCCATCATCCCAGCTACTGCCAAGCGAGGGGTGGATTTACCAAAGTGACAGGAAAAACCACTTTCGTCGCTGCAGCAAGGGTCTATATTATAGTTCGACAGCAGCATAGCTCCAAAGCCATCACTGCACCACTTCTAGTGTGGACATGCACCAGTCTTCAAGTCCTCTTACATAAGGAATGAGCTAGAGTCCAGTGGAACACAGTACCACGTGCAGCTCCATCTCCTTAGTGAGGCCTGTCTGCAGACTCTTCTCAGCTCTTCCCCCGTGTCATGGGTTTAACCAAAAAGCTAAAGAACTCCAGACTTTGCGAGAGCCCGAGGTATGCCGGAGACGACAAATGAGACTAAAGTCATTCTGCCTGGATGCAGCTATGCTGAGAAAGTCACTGGATTACACAGCACTTCTCATTTGTTAATCTGTACCTCTCGCGTGACCCAATAATTTCAGACTGGCTGCCCTGGATACCTGCAGTATCAGAGTTCAGAAGTCAGCAGGGTGGAGTAGAGCAGTAGAACTGCTTGTAAATACTTCAAGAGTCTCTATTTCACGGACACGCTCTAGCAAGTCTAGCATGGGACCCCAGGAAATTATCCCCTAATCTCACTAGTTAGAGTGCCTACCTGGCACAGCATCCTTGTCACAGGCAGTGACCCCTACTGCTAAATGCAATGGGAAAAACAAAGCATCACACATAATCCCACCTCCCTCACCCACGAGAGACCTGCTGATCTAATAGACCAAGTATTGAATTAGCTAGCCGGAAGTCGGAGGGAAGCTGCCGGCAGCTCACTTGCTCCATCCCAGTTGTTCCAATCCTGCTCTTCAACCATTTCATATCCATGAATAAAGCTGTACAAATAACTGTACAACTACGCTAACCAGTTACAATCTGCCATAGTCCAACTACAATTGCCATTTGAGAGCCATCAAAAACAAATTTAGTGTCACATTTTACATTTAGTAAGGCAAAAGACCAGACCAACCTATAGCGTTGGCTACATTAAAGCAGTCTGTACATTTCAGAAACTTAATCCACTTGTAACCTTTTCTCTGCAGCTTTATCAGGCAACCCCAAAGGGAGCTCTCGCTTCAGCAGCGCTACCCAGAGCCACAGGAAGCTGCTGTAGGCATCTCAGACAAGACCTCCGGTATCTCAATGAAAACTAGGGAACATCTCCCACTCACCTTTTGGGATTCATGCTAATATGCAAAAGTTTCACTCCTTTCTGAAGGGTACGTATGGATAGCTGTACCTGCAGCATTCTTGCATTAGATCAGTGACCGATTTCAGCATAGGAAATGCACGCAAATGAAGTCCTAGAGAATTCTGTGGTTGAGCAGAGCCCCTATCTGCTTATGAGTGATCACATGAAATTGTGTATAGAACATTCCAAGTCATCCATGAAGACTATGTATTTAGAGATTAACATGTTCTGCTCTAGTTAGAGCTTGACAATACATGTCCTGGGAAGAGGGATTCCTCTGAAGCTAGACAACAGAACTTAAAGCAGCAATTAAAAATATTTTACATATTTATAGCGGGGAGAGGGAGCTTTCACCATCTATTTCCTCGGGTGGGGGAGCAGAGAGGGTATTTAGACAAATGCTTTTAACTTAGAATTATTTGTAATAATTTTCTTTAGACTACATAGAGAGATCGTCCCCCTCCATATCACTGCACTCTGGAAGATAAGCGTCCATCATTCTGGGGGAGGGAGGAGCAAAGTTCCTTAGGAGCCAGAAGATCCTTCCAGAGTTTAACAATGCGTAGATCCGCAAGTTGCAGGCATTCGGGGGTGTATTTTTTTGTGAAAAAGCTATTCACAAATTTTCACTCCAATGTAGTTTTAGATGGTTTTACACACTGGAATGAGAGTTCTTCCTTATAGCCCCGTAAGCCACACGCCCTTGTTTTCACAAGCGACGGATCATTGCGCAGTTTTTTATAAAACGTACAAGTTAAACCAAAGTTTCATTTACACCCATGAGCCAATAATGCAGATTCCATTAGTCACTGGACTTTAAGACACTGCTTTTAACTTCCACTCTGCTTTGTACTGGCTGATCTCTTCAGTAGGACTGAAAACATTTGGTGCTTCTGTAAATAACTATCAGTTTATCATCGAAGCAGCCAGTGCCAAGAGGTGCAGGTTCCTTTCCGCCTCGTGTATCTGCTCCGTCCAGTCACCTCTGCTGTCCAGGCCGTGGCACAGCCCGTTAGAGGGGCTAGAGGGCTCTATCTGCGAGTCCTGAGGCGCTGGAAACATCGACAAAGGCGACGAAGGGTTTGTGCCACTGCACCAGTGGCCCCTGTGTCACAAAAGGGAGTGACCATGTATAAAGCATCACAGGCTGCAGCGCAGGATGTATACTTATCTCCCTCCAGTGGGGATGGATCAGCAACCTTTCAAAAGAGCAGTGCATCAGTCGGTCTATAAATGCTAGGCAGTGTCTGTCAGGGGCACAGCCACCCAGGCCCACGCAGACCTGAGCAGGGGTGCAGTGCTGTCGCAGCAGCCCGGAGCGTCACTCGGGCACCTGAGATGCAGGACGGAGCTCTGCGCCCGCCCTTCAGAAAGCTACGCTCCAGCAGCTCTGCCTTGCCATTGTCTGAGCCACCCCGTGCATGTGCCCAGCTCGGCAGGGGACGCCCTGTGTCTGGGGGCACCAGGACTAGGAACAGGGTGTGGCAGCAGGGGAGATATATATATATATATGGAGATATACCTATCTCATGGAACTGGAAGGGACCCTGAAAGGTCATAGAGTCCAGCCCCCTACCTTCACTAGCAGGACCAAGTACTTATTTTTGCCCCAGATCCCTAGGTGGCCCCCTCAAGGATTGAACTCACAACCCTGGGTTTAGCAGGCCAATGCTCAAACGACTGAGCTATCCCTTCCCCCTAGGGGAGAAGATGAGCTAGCAGTCTGTCATTGCCCAGTCACCCGAAAGTTGGGGTCCCCCCAAATTTCCACTCCTAGCTACAACACTATCTTTCACCCTTGGGGCACCTTATTAAAAATAGGGGGAAGTTTGTTGAAATAAAAGATAACCTAGACTCAAACTACTTACCAAGCGAGCCCAGCAGCAGCATGTGATTTGTTCCGGTCTAGGGCACAAAGATCACTTGTTGGACCATCCTGGATAGACAGGACACTAGTATCCAGTACTGCAGCGAAAGAATTAGCTCAGCCCGTTTCCCCAGTGACACCTGCCAGGAAGCAACCTCCCTCCACATGCAGAGCACTATCAGAATCTTATTTGTGGTGACTACATTTAAGCCAACTGCCCTAGCAGCATCTACACCATTTCTGAGGACTACACACTGAACCACTACAGCTCACTGCACCGCCGCCCTTTTCAACACGAGATGAAGGTCTGTCCCTGGCCTTTTAACATAAATGCTATCATAGTGTGGCCATGCACATAAGCAAACCTGGAGGACACTTGAAGCAGAGATAGAAAGCCAGTCTCCTTTATTCAATCCTCACAAACCCCATCCACACTCCTAGCAGGCCCTCTACTTTACCACCCTCATTTCCACCTGGCCTCCATCAGCTACTGCCATCACACATACACATCCAGTATGTCTCTTATTCCAACGTAAGATGCCCACCAAACCTTCAGCAAAGGGCCATAAGGGACTCAGGACATTTCATTCCAGAGCCTACTGGAAGCGCTCTCCAAAGCTAGCTAACTAAGGTAATGTCAAGCAGAGTCATTCCTTGTGTCAAGGAGGAGCATTGCCAGGTTAAAAATCTCTTAAAAACAAGTTTGCTCACCTTAGACTACTGAAATCAAGTTTTTAGGACCAGTCCCTTCCCATTGTTTATGATGCCACTGGTTTATGTTCTCCATGTCACTCAGATTTACCCATGAATGCTGATTAGTTAGTTTCACTTTTAGAGTGTCACCAATGTTGGTGGTGCAAGTATTGCAGGGAAACATTAGCAAACAGTTTTCTTGTACCAGAGTTCCCATATTAAAAATCAAAATTTTATTTATTTTATGCACCCAAACCTCATCCATGACTCAAAATGGACCCTGACCCTTTAACAGTACAATACCTGTGTGTAAAGGAGCAATTCCACTGAGATTTGTAACAGAGACTAGCATGGCACAGCATGAGAGGGCATTAATCCAAGAAAAGCTTCTCCACCCTCCCTACTTCTGAGGGCTATTGACATGCTACCAGTAGAGATTCGATACAAAGTTCAAACACATGCAGCTGAAGCATGGAGTCCAACATGCAGAGAACGTGCCAGCAGCTTAGTGGTTGCAAAAGTTACACTAGAAGTTTATTCACTTCCAATTCTCCCTGTGTCACATTGTCAATACCTGCAAGGAACAGGAAAGTTGCAGAGTACCTGCTGCACTGAGATAATGCTGAACTCCACCCATCCTGATCAGGTTCACCCTCACTGCCCCAGCTATGTTTGATCTGAAAACAAACTTATGAAAATACTGGGATTCTTTATACCAGCAGGTACAGTACTAAAGATCTCTCAGCCCCCCCCCCAGCGCCCCGGCCCTGCACAGCTCGGGCCCGCGGGGGCTCCCCCGGGACAGGGCCCGGCCCGCCCGCAGCGCACGGGCAGGTGCTGAGGCAGGGCCCCGGCGGCCCCGGCCCGTTACCTGCTGAGCTGGATGGCGGCCGGGCCGGCGCCCGCGGGCCCCCGCGCGGACATGGCGGCGGAGCTGGGCCGGACCTGGGCGCGCCGCGGATGCACTTGCAGCCGGCGGCGATGAATGGGGACGGGGACGGGGGCGGGGCCTGCGCGGGCCCCGCCCCTGTTGGCTCTGAGCGCCCAGGAGTCCCGCCCCGCCCCGCGCAGCATGAGGTCACGGTGCTGCGTCATCACCTCCCCGCTGTGACGTCACAATCCATTGGTTGACACCACACGTGCTCCTTGCCCTCCCAGTCGCTTTGTACGTGCCTGGCCCCGTCCACCAGGCTGGTGGGCCCAGCCTCTGCCCATTCCCCTAGAACGGGACTAGGGGGTAAAAGTGACACCCTTCAACACTGGGGGGAGAATCCTAGTCGTTGCCCTAGATTCACTCGTGATCCCCCTGCACTGCCCTGGTTTGCATGGAGAGACAATCGTTTGTTTTTGTAAGAGCTGTCAGTCAACCGTGAGAAGTGCGATAGCCCAGGAGAGATTTTATTCGGCACTTACATTCACTGGCTTTGTGTTAAATATTTAAAAAAAAAAAAGAAAGAAAGAAAAACTGCACAGCACAGTCAGAGAACATAAAAGTGAACCCTCGGTGAAATTCTGCACCCTTTGCTCAGCGACTTTAGGGGAAAGTCAGCAATTTAGGGTCCATGATTAGCTCCTTTTAGAATGCAACCCTAACTATGGAAAGACTGCTGCCTTCATAGTAATTAGATATCAGACACCCAAACGGGCAGGTGGTTTCCAGAAGACGCACAAAGCAAGGGGCCTTGCTCTGAATTGCTTAGAGTCCAACTCTAGAAATGGTGGAAGAGTAAAGGCTGTCTAGGCTGGAAACTCACACTGGCACAGTTCATTTCTCAGAAGTGTGGAAAACCCACCCCCCACCAGACGTAGTTAAGCAGACCTAACGGCTGGTGTAGACAGCATTAGGTTGATAGAGAGGAGGTAGATTAACTACAGGAACAGTAAAAACTCCTCCCCTCACTGGAGCAAGTGTCTATATTGAAGCGCTACAGCAGTGCAGCTGCAGCTATGCCATTGTGGGGTTTTAAGTGTAAACACAGCCTAACCTGCGGGGGAAGGAATGAGAAGGAGGCATAGTCATGAGGACCCACCGTTACCCTGTTGTGATTCATGGACCTCTTGATCATTCCATTACAGGTAATGTTTTAGTGGTAAATTGCTTCATATAGCAACACAACCTCACTCCCCATACAGCAGGTCTGTCTATCTAATCAATGTATCTGTCTCTCTAGCCACTCCATCAAAGGTAGCTATTGAGGGTGCTTGTCACTGTGACTTCCAGGCACCAGTGTCCTTTGGCAGCCCTACCTCTCCCCCCGCAAAGCCCAAATGTGGAACAAAGACACAAACTGAGGGGGATGCAGACAATTCTTCATGCAGGAGAATGAAGATGGTGTGGGATTCTTCCCTGTGGTGTAAGTAGCTCCAACCCATTAGTCTTTATATCTGATGTAAAACATGTCAGCCATAAAAGTGAAGGGAGAGTAGATCTGTGTCACACCTGGGTGGCTGCACCAAATGACATGTGAGAGGCAGGACTGCAGCTAGACAATTTACAACTAGAGCAGATTAGAAACTTTTCACTGAACCAGGTATTCATCAGACAAAATTATTTCAACAAACCCAGCTTTGTTTGTGTAATTGTCTCCCCGTCCATGACATTTCCCACCAAACAGAAATTCTAAGTTTTGACCAACTTCATTAATAACACAAAATTGTCATTCTTAGAGAGGCGTCAAGTTCTGGCCCTGTTCTCCTCCCGGCACTGAAAGGGTGGCAGTTGCCAGTCATTTTTCAGCCAACGTGGAGTGCAGGGAGCTACTTCAGGTGATATGGTCCAACAGAGACACCTAGAGTCGGATCTCATACCTGTGTGAAATGTCACTGCTGCCATCTGAACTGTGTGACCTGTGCTCCCAGGATACAGAGTGATCTCATCAGGGTGAAGCACAATGCTCTGGTTCCAAGAACAAGAAAGAAAAGTGAATGATTCACTCTGGGGATTAAATTCCTGCCACTCCAAGTTCTTGAGTGTTTTCAGGAAAGTCACCATACAGCTCAGGGCTGCTCTTCTTGGGATTAACTTTTCAGATCACAAGTCAAACACTAACAAGATGCTTCTGTTTTTTCTTGGAACATAGCAACACGACCCACATGACTAGAACCAAGAGTGGGAATTTAATGTTCTTAATTGTCTGGCAGACAAAGAACACTACTACATAGGAATTCCAAATTGACAGTCATTAATTGCTTCTTGGTGTCTAGCTGACCTATTGTCATTTCATAACTGACACCAGTTTTCAATAACTAGGAGGAATAGTTTAGAGACTCCAGTGACTTTAATGGGGTTATTCCAGTTTCACACCAGTGCGAGAGCAGATTCTATCCTTAAGTGCACTTGGTGCTGAATTGTCATTGTTGAAAGTGATTGAAATTTGATTTCAAACTCAGAGATAGCAGGAATATGAGGTGCCATGTAGACTTGTTAAGCATTCCTGCTCAAGGCCTAAGAGACTCATACTCCAAACCATAACACAGGCAGCTCTATAGGGATTCAGCATCAGGGAGCAGGTGAAGACCAGAAGAAAAATTTTGTGTTTATATTTCCAGAATGATAACTGGCCCCTGCTGGAAAGCAATGTGAAGGACAGTAGTATTATGCTCTCCAGATCCTCAGACTGGCTGAATCCACTATGACATCTTGTACATGGCCACAAAAGAGACCAACACAGTCATTTTTCCAGAGTTGTAGTTTATATTACAATACCAATAGCACTGGCATTAGTTAACAGCCAATTCTGCAAGCCTGGCTGAGTCTGGGTAATGATCACTCTTACAAGTGAGCTGTCCACTGACACCAGTGCAACTAAGTGCTACTTACAGTGACTAACTGTTGCAGAAATGGGCCATGAGGTGACTGAATGGAACAGATTTTTAGAGAAATTAAATGGATATTTCCATCTAAAGCTAATGTCTCCTTCCAAACGTAGCTGGGAACTCTCCCTTTCTGCTCATCTCACTCACATTAGACTCTTGTAACTGGACTATGAAATGACGAACACCATTCCCTCCCTCTTTTCTACATTTCTGGGGGCTTGGTTCACCACTCCTTTACTCCAGTTTTACATCAATGTAACTCCAGTGGGGTACCACCGCAGTGAACCAGGCCCTGCAGTTAGAACATTTTACTTCTGTCTATCAAGTATGATCCCTGGGCAGAAGAGAGACCAGGCTTTATGATTATTGTTTATAAGTACTTGCCCTCTGCAAATCACTTGCACAAGGTTAGCTTTCTTGTGCTATGCTGTATCCTCAGCAGCAATGACTTGGCAATCTGTCTCCATCTTGTGTTAAAACTGCACTTCTCTTCCATGTCTATTTGGGGATTTTTCTCTGCCTCATCTATTATTTAAGGACAAAGTGGTTCTTGAATTTTCAAAAATGCCAATTATTTATACTGATTCATAGCTGGTCTGATTTCATTTGCATTAGGATGACCAGACAGCAAGTGTGAAAAATTGGGACAGGGAGTAGGGGGTAATAGGACTCTATATAAGACAAAACCCCAAATATCAGGACTGTCCCTATAAAATTGGGACCATCCGGTCACCCTCATTTGCATGGTTTGCATTTTATTTAAGACTAAGAACATCAGTGAACAGATCCATGGGAAAGAAGCAGAACCTACACCCCTCACAGTATATCTGTCTATGTGCCGGTCTAGCTTACTGCGTTGCACTGCTGCCTATCACCAGAGTATTTGAGCGCCTTCCACAGAAAGTGACAGTTAAGTCCATGGAGTGACACGTCTCACCTTTGGGGTAAAAACTCTGCATGGGGGAGGTTCTGAGTTTGTACATTTTATTCACGTACTTTGGGGGGGATTGGCTGGGCTTTGGGGGGCACAAGGGGGATCTTCCTCTCACTTACTGTTTCAGCTGAATGCCAGGAATCAGCCTGGGGTCTCAGCATGTTAGTCTGTTCCTAACCCTGGAAAGGGGAGGAGCAAAGAATTAATGTGCTTAGTAACACACAGCTCCACCGATGGACTAGGCATTGGCCTAACTTCATTCAGAAAATCAAGTTGCCTGAAGCAGAGGGAGTAAAAAGCTTCTGGGATTTATAGTGGCACAGGGAACTGGCAGCCTTTGTGAAATGAGTCGGTGGTCTCAGCACACTTCTTATTGAGCAGCTGCCCATAACAGTAAAAACCCATTACCACAGGCCTCTTTACATGTTAGCAAGAGAGGCTGACTAAAACGCGGTGGGAAGAAAAGGAAGCAGCTGCCTCTCCAGAGCTCTGGCATGGCTCCTGGGAGCCACCAGCAGGAATTCTGGCTCCAAAATCTAGTATTCCTCAGAGGGCCTCCAGCCCCGTCCCTCAATGCTCTTGACTGGGGCACCTGTGGGGACTCAAGGCAGGATCTTGCCCTTGGTTAGGCAGATACTGAGCTAAACCAGAAGGATAATCATCACACATGAGAAGCAGGAAACAGAGGAGAGGTCGTCAGAGTGAAGAGATCCAGAATTTCTGGCTTGGGAATGGCAGGAATGAAACAAATCTGCACTGGAGAGGCAGGAGAGAAATCTCCCAAGTCAGCAGCTGTAGGGAATCTCCAGGGCCATCTTAAAAGGCTAACTAGTCTGAGCAGCGACTGGAGACTGGTACTGCCAGGCAATCAAGAATGAACCGTAAGCTGGCCTGGGAAATAAAATATTTATAGGGAATCAGCCATTCCTCCTGAAAATAGGAGAACTGGCTGACCGTGCAGCTGATACAGTGCAGAGGGTTTGGTTAGAAGCGTTGGATGGAAGTGGGGGGTCCTGTATCTGCTTCTTGGCAGCTACTGGGATTCATTGATTGGTGGTGTGGTTGTGGGGAGGACTTCAACACCCAAGCGCCAGGAGGAGAGGAGATGGGTATTTTCAGAAGCCCCTCCTTTGGGAGTTGACTCTCAACAATGCATATTTCAGGGATCAATCTGAAAAGCTGCTGGTTTTTCCTTGACTTGATAGAACATGCATTATCTCACTAATCCATCTCACCCAAGTGTTCAGGGCACCCTAGCATTGCATCTTCATCAGAATGAATCATAATGCAGTAGGATAAAATACACCTATCTATGCTGAAGTCATCTGGAGAAAAGTGTGGTATTTCTATGCGGCATGCCAAGGAATCAGAGATGTGGGCAACACACAGAAAGATATTTTGTACTTAGGTGCACCCCAACATAGGGGACTTTCAATGCAAACCCTTTTGTGATTAAAGCAAACAGCTTAAGAATTATAGATAAATTAAATGCCAAAAACCCCTTGAGCTGGGGGGAGGAGGAGGAAGGTCCAGAAATAGAAAGGTGAAGTTTCCAGCAAAGTTATCAGAGATGCGTCCCAGATGACATGTGTTTCACTGGGGGGCTGTAGAACAAACAGTAAAACATTAAAGTACTTTTAAAAAAAAAAATCCTGAGAAGACATGTTATATGCACAACCGGGTGAGTGAACATACTGAACTTTCCTCTGGGTTTCACAAGGAGATTTACAGATGTAAAGAAATAGGGAAAAATAAGTGAGTTTCAGTGCAATACAGTACACTTAGCCACATGAGAATAAAGGGACTCTCTGCCAAGTCTGCAGCCTTACATGCTAAGTTGTATTCTGTCCTGTCTTATTGTTATACACCTACAGGAAACTCATGAGCAGGGCTAATTTGCTGCTAAACATTCCACATTAAATGTACTTTTCAGGTTCCATTTTCAGTCCCACTGCAAACAAATGTCATTGAGACGACCGGAAATACAATTTCTCCTAATACTTAAAGAAAGAGCCTCCACTAGGTGTGCTTGCAAAGGAACATGGCAAATTCTGCAACCTGCTGAACCTTGGAAGTGCCACATCTACTGTACTGTGAGTCATGTATCAAATCTAAATCGCCAGGAGCTCTGGCAGATGATTCTCTACAAATTGCCAAGTCTCTCTTCTGGCTGAATCACTCAAGGAGAAATTTGCCCACTGGTTCCACCCGTCTTACCAAACGTGGCCAGCTCGTGTCCTGATTGACAACACCTAGAGGCGTACTGGTTAGCATGCACCCAAATCCACTGGGACTGTTTGGACATGCAGACTTACTCGTACACAAATTTTCCTTCTATAGGGAATGAAATAGCACCATCCAAACCTTTTAAGCAATTTACCAGTCTTATTACATTTCATTGGTTATCAGACCATTCTTGGAAGGGCACACACTTACAATCAAACCCAGATTGTCAAGCATTAGTGGCCAAAGGGATTTGGCCCAGATCACATAGTGATTACCAGAGCCAAGAACTCCACCCAGGAGTTCCGATTCCCAACTCTGGCCCCTGCTCTAATCACATTCTATCCCTAGGTTATAATGCATTAGCACTTAGCAGAAAGCATAGAAAAACCTCACTTTTCCTCAACAAAAAATTCACACTGTTGCTGTCAGTGTTTCAGCTCCATGACTGGTATCAATGGTGGCAGCGCTAACGCACACAGGGGTCCTGCAGGCATTTTTACCACCATGCTCAGGGAGGTAAAAATGCCAGCATCTGATCTATACTAGGGCTCCCTCTACTGCTACTCCAGTGGAGCAAAACTGGTGGCAGCAAAAGAAAGGTGAGAGGGAGGAAAGCTAGTCTAGATAAGGCCAAAAAAAGTCATTTAACTGCCAGCGAACAAAACAGGCTCAAGAATGATGCAAGCACAAAGGGAAAAGCAATCCATGTAATTGAGATTCTGGAGGGACCAGACCCTGGTGGATCATTGCACCATCAATGCACACACCGCTGATCAAAGAAACATCCCAGACCTTGACCTTTTCCAGAGCACCATTAGCAGACCTGGCTTTATCTGCCTTGCAGGGTTCACTCTAGCTACAGGCAAACTAGGCAGCTGCCTAGGTGGGCATATTGTCTCGGGCAGCCTCTGACTGCATGACTGGGAGAAGAGACCATTACGGAGACTTTAAAGGTGATCAGTGAAATTTCTGGCCTACCCACCTTGACAGCATCTCCCTGTCACTCTTTCACACCTGGAAATCATTGTTAAAAGGAAACACAAATGTAAGGCTCATTCTAAATTTCCCACGTCTCGCCTTGTGTTAGACGAGCAGAGGCGAGGTGTAATTATATCGTTTGAGTGCCCTTAGGGCAAGCTGACATAGGCTTCGTGCTCCAACTCATTACAGTTTGAACTCCTGGAGGGATCTCATTTGTTAAAGCTGTTTGCATTGAGTTTCAGATGCATTAATGGATTATGAAAGAGACACCAGACCGAAACTGTGATCCCAGCTCCACCCGCCGGCTCAGGAAGACGCTGTCAAGCTGCAGGGGTTATGCACAGAGACGGTGTGATGCTCATTATGGGAGTTTTCCTGGCAGGAGATTTCCGGGTCAGGCTCCAACTTTGTTCCTTTGAACTTCAATTTTTTTTTTATTCCTTTGCCCCATGGCAGGAGCTGGGAACCCACTGATTTTCCTCCCCACACTTCAGGGCATAATATGGCAAAGGCTCTGGCTTAGCAACGGGAAAAGTTCAGATTACTGTGGATAAGCACTCAAAAATCCCAGCACTTCTCTTAACTTTAGCTAAAGTTCTCCAGCGTCGGCTTGGGGCTGGAGATGCCTGAGCTTAGGTTTTGTCTGGAGATTTCTGCCACTTCCATTTCTGGTCCAGCTGGAAACTAGCAGAGAAAACATCCCAGCATTTCAGACCCATGACCAAGGTTTAGCTCAGGTTTGGGGGAGGAGTAGGAAGCCATTTTCCATGACACATTTGTTCTCCTGCCCCTAGATCACTGGGATCATATGGGGATTGGGGCTCACTCTCTGCATACCAGCCCAACCCCCTTCCAACGAAAGGCGTGCAGGAGGGGAAAGAAATCCCTGTGATTTCCCCCACAGGAGTCAGGTTCATATCTCCTGCGGAACAAGCAGGGGCTTCCATTCCCCAGAACCCCAGGGGACCACAGAAATCCTTGGGGACCCCGGCCATCAGCATGGGGACCCCAAAGTCCAGCTCCATAGTGCTAAGGAACTCCCCTGCTCACTGCTCTGCAGAAAGCCACCCCACAGCAGCCATGTCAGTATTTCAGCGGTCACTACTGCTCCCGGGGCAGGATGCTGGGTAGAGGGGCACATACGTCCCCCGGCCAGCTCATCTCCACCCACCCAGGAGCCCCAGGAGTCTGTCACAGAGACAAGCCATGCTGTGGTAGCAGCTGGCTCCCCGGGCTCCAGGAGTGGATCCCGGTGCTGCGGGGACCGTCACCTCCCACGTATTCGCAGACTTGCTAAGAGGCTCTTGCTTTGTAGCCCTTCCAGGGAGCAGGAGCTGCAGTATCTGGAGCCGGGCTTGGCTGTCTCTGCAGCACATTGAATCCAGGCCAGGCAGAGGGGGCAGGTCCCTGTGGGGCAGGGTGCTGGGCTGGAGCTGCCCAGCAGGCAGAGACACGGCACTTTCCAGCCAGTGCTGCTGTTGTGTGTGTTACACTAGGACCGAGAAGCCCCCCAACGCGCAGACACATAGTAAGAGGCAAGCCCCACGCTGAGGAGCTTACAATCTGCACAGCTCTTCCCAGGCCTGCGTCCCAAGGGCTCTGCAGTGGATGCTGATCAGACAGGAGCTGGGAACCCAGCTGCCAGATCCGTGTCTGATGAGCAGTTCCGCTGCAACATTGCCACAGTCTCGCTGGGATTTGTGTGCGGCAGGAGCTAGCCTGTGACACTGCTCTGCCCTAGTGCTGCCAAGTGCAGTGCTCACCTGCGGCTTCCTGCAGGAGCGAGACGTGCACACCCAGACACGTGTGTGTGTCTGGGCCAAGTCCCCTCACTCCTTTCCCACGCTGCTGAGGCGGTAATCGAAAGGCTTGTTACCAATCCCTGCAATGCCTGAGGCGTGGCCCGGAACCCTGGAAATGTCGAGCGAAACTGCTTACTCCCTGGGAGCCACCGTGGGTGGCTGAGCTGCCTCTCTGTGCCGCAAGTCTGGGCAGCTCTCCGGAGCCCTGCAGCCCTGAACAGAGCGCCGCTGCCACCCAGCAGATCCCTCAGCCAGAGCCACACAGACACTCGGCGACAGAGACAGACCCACACGTGCCCCTCTTTTACAGAGGCTGAGAGACAGCCCCAGTGCAGACAGGGAAGTTCTGGTTTGTCTTGACATTTGTCCGAGCTGTAGGAAATGAGAGAGGGTTGGAGTCCTCGGTATATGGAGGATTCCCCCAGTCAGAGTGCAGACTCCACGTGCATTCAGTCCGGGTGCAAGTGCGCTGCAATCCCATTGCCCCAGGAGGTCATAGCTGAATGGAAAGAGGGCAGGCTGTAGCCATTCCTTTTCAGGGGAAGTCTCGCATGTGGACTGAGTGCACGCCCTGGGATTGCAGAGGTGGTTATACCCAGTGTCGGACAGAGGGATTGTAGAGTTTATTAAAGGAATATAAGGTTAAATTCTGCTATGGGTTACAATAGGGTGAATTCAGAGTATCCCCCCTGAAGGCAGTAAGAGACGAGATAGAACTTGGGGCAGAATTTGCCCAGTTAGCCCCAGTAATTAGGTGTGCATAAAATGGGTAAATAGCTCAAGACACTCATATTGTGACCTCTCCCACCCTTTGCCGGAGTCAGGCTAACAGGTGCAAACACGCAGTGCATCTGAATTTGGCAGGCAGCACTTCAGAGAAGCAGTTTCACTTGTACATTCCTTTATTCCTGCACAATCTGTTTGACCTTCTGGATCATTGGTGCAGGGAGACATATCCCAAGAATCATCTGATTAGGTGATTGTGGGGCCCTGGGCCAGAGCAAGTGGGGGTCCCTCCCCAGCCCTTCTACCTGCAGTCCCATCCCCTCCCCCCCCCAGCGCTCCTGCTAGGGAAGTGGGGTCAGGGCATGGGGGCTTCCTCTGCCCAGCACTCCTGCCAGGGAGCGGGGGCTTGCTATGCTCAGCTCACCTGGAGATCATGCTGGGGAGCGGGGGTGGGGGCTTCCACCCACTCCGCGGCAGGAGCTCCAGGCAGAGCGGGTCAGGGAGGCACCCATTTTTTTGGGGGGCCCCCAGGGATGGGCCCCAGTGGCTAATCCGCCACTGGCAGGAGAGAACGGAACAGCAGAAACCCAGTGACTGTCCAACAGGGAGGAGTGCAGCTGCATTGCTGTTGACATGTGGAACAAAACCTCTGTTTTATATTCCAGCAATATAGTCCTTCAGTACAAAGCCCACATCACACTAGCCTCTCAAGGGATGCAAAGAAACCCTGAGCTAGGAGGTGGGACTTGGTGGCTTCCTTTGCAGTGTGTGAGACAAAGGCTCACCCCAGGAACAAGCCTGTGTAAGAGCTGCGTTTGCCTGGGATGCTGGGTAAAAAGCAGGTGCCAGAAAAACAATAAGGATGAAATATTCCTGCAGAAACAGCCTCTCCCTGTCTTGGGAAGATTCCCAGCTGTCAATTTCCAGAGAATATTTCAGATTCCCTGGGAGAGGCTGAACATTCAGCTGGGAATACCAGCCGTGTCCCACAGGTCACCGCTCCAGGCAGAGCTGCCATGCCTGCCGGTCCAGGCAGTGTGTTGGGCACTGGCCTGCTGTATGGATTTAGTTGGGGATTGGTCCTGCTTTGAGCAGGGGGTTGGATTAGAGGACCCCCTGCGGTCCCTTCCAACCCTGAGATTCTATGATTCTATAGGGCTCTTGGGCTGGCAGAATAAATGGGCTTTGTGGCCTTGCTCCAAACAACTGGCAGCATTCCAGACACACAGGTGACTCCGGGCTTAGTTGTCAGCGATGTCACAACCACGGCAGACATGCCTGCGACACCCAGCACACGGCTGGAGCTGACCTCTCTCCTCAGGGGCTTTGTATCAGCAGAGGAGGTGGCACTCCCCATTTCTGGAGAGTAAGTGGTCTTTTGTGCTCGGCTGATGAAAGTTACTTGGCCTTCAGCTCCATGCCTTGTAATGCCACCCAAGGCCTCCAGCGGTGGCCTCTCCCTGCCGTGTCTCATTGTTAATTAAGAGTTTCCATTGTCTGCAGAAACACCCTGCACTGAACAAAACCTTTTGGCTAATGAGTCTAAACCGCCACTAGTGTTTCATTGTCAGAAATGATGCAGCTCCCAGAGCAGCAACAGAAGCACTGTCAGGCCTAGGGAAGATGGGCTAAAGTTTCCCCCCATTTCTCCCCTGGCTCAGCAGGTGTCCACAACGAGGCCTGGCTTTCAAAGGTGCCGAGCACCTACCTGCAGGTCCTCAGAGTCAGCTGGAGTTTTGCATACCCAGCCCCCGGGAACGTCAGGCTCAAATTGAAGAGATCCTGAGCATGGCATTTACATGGGCAGCAACAGCTAGTGTCCTGCCTGCACTAAGGCCTCCAAGATCGCTACCACCAACGCTGGCAACCGTGGGAATTTTTTGCAGAATTTCTCCTGTGTAGACAAGGCTAAGACACAGACACTCTGAACAGACAAGGAACCAGAGTTCAAGCTGGTAAAACACAGAGGTGTTAACTTTCTCCTGGCAGGCTTCTCTCTTCCCCTCCCTCCCCCTCCTGTTTGTCTTAGGTTGAGCAATGGCTTTGCAACAGGTCCTGGTTTTCAGGAATGGGTGGAAGTGATGAGAACAACCCATCATTAAGTTAAGCTGTAGTTGATGCAGTTACTCCGGTAGGTGCTCAGATTTTCCCAGTGGTTAGTGAATGGGAACTAAAGGATGGGGGTTCCCAGTGCTCTGGTCATCCTTTTTAGGGGGCAGGGGCACTTGGAATTTACAGGTGAAAATCTGTACAGAGGGAATGATTGGCATGTTCCCTGTTCCATCCTTCTCCCCCCAAGGCTGCTCACAGGAAAGTAGGTCAGTCACCTGCCCTAGAAACAATAACATACAGGGAGCTGTACAGATGGCAAGCTAGCACAGGACAGCTGTGCTCCTCCGACCATTTCAGATTTGAGGGTTTAGTTGTTCACTCCTGGGCTGGCAGAGCCTGGCGTTTCTGAGGAAGAAACCTTGGGACAGTGAGGACAAATTTAGCATCACTGTGCTATGAGACTGCTTGCTGATCTAGAGTACAACGGGCTCTGGCCAGCCTGTCCCAACTGGCAGGAAGATGGTCTGGTGCAGGACCTGGGATGGATGTGGTGGGAGAGGATGTAACCTGAAGAGGAAGAGATAGATGCAGGGAGCAGTGGCCATGCATGAAGTGACTGGGTGACTCCTGAATTCCTGCAAACCTAGAAAACCTTGCACTCCACTACTGCACTTGGGATCATTGACACCATTGTGAGTGTTCATGTTAGAATCAGAGAATCTCAGGGTTGGAAGGGACCTCAGGAGGTATCTAGTCTAACTTCCTGCTCAAAGCAGGACCAACACCAACTAAATCATCCCAGCCAGGGCTTTGTCAAGCCTGACCTTAAAAATCTCTGAGGAAGGAGATTCCACCACCTCCCTAGGTAACCCATTCCAGTGCTTCACCACCCTCCTAGTGAAAAAGTTTTTCCTAATATCCAACCTAAATCTCTCCCACAGCAACTTGAGACCATTACTTCTTGTTCTGTCATCTGCTACCACTGAGAACAGTCTAGATCCATCCTCTTTGGAACCCCCTTTCAGGTAGGGGAAAGCAGCTATCAAATTGCCCCTCATTCTTCTCTTCTACAGACTAAATCCCAGTTCCCTCAGCCTCTCCTCATAAGTCATATGCTCCAGCCCCCTAATCATTTTTGTTGCCCTCCTCTGGACTCTATTTTTTCCCACCTCCTTCTTGTAGTGTGGGGCCTAAAACTGGACACAGTAGTCCAGATGAGGCCTCACCAATGTTGAGTAGAGGGAGACTACCTTTGTAGGCCCTGAATCTCCACCAGCCTGCTCAGAGTGGTAGTTGTGATGCTAGCAAACCAGGTGCCAGCTCATGCCAAGCCCTGCTTCAGGGGAACCCTGACAAATACCTGGCTGGAATCAGTCTGGCTCACCTGTGGGGTAGCATTTTTAAAGTAGGTGTTAGAATGATAAGAATGGGTTTAGACTTTATGGAATGCTTGTGCGTTGCTGCCTGCGTTAATCTCACTGGTAACATTGGTATCCCATGTTGTAAGGTAATATCCGAGATTCGCTTTGTAACTGTGTAAATCAGACAGGAGAGAGACATTAACTAGTGCGAAATGCTGAAGCTGTTATGTCCAGCCTGACCAGACAGGCCCATGGCACCACGTGGACTAGAGTGGAAAATTAAAGAGGACAAGAGACTTAATTGTTTACTTCCTCCCTCCCCCACATGAAGATGAATCTTGCAAGTGAATTCTGCCCGTCAGCAGAGTTGGCAGCGCAAAGCAGAAGGGGGTGGGAAGAGGGAATAAAAACCCATCACAAGGAGGAACTGGATCTTCATGCTGCTTGGGCTCTGGGGGGGGGCAAGGACGAAGCAGCATAAGCAAGAGTCCCCCAGTTCTTGGCCTGGGTTAGCCATAAAGAACTTGCTTATTAGAAAGCAACAGAGGGTCCTGGGGCACCTTTAAGACTAACAGAAGTATTGGGAGCATAAGCTTTTGTGGGTAAGAACCTCACTTCTTGCCTTGCATCTGAAGAAGTGAGGTTCTTACCCACAAAAGCTTATGCTCCCAATACTTGTGTTAGTCTTAAAGGTGCCCCAGGACCCTCTGTTGCTTTTTACAGATTCAGACTAACACTGCTACCCCTCTGATACTTGCTTATTAGAGATGCTTCTATTTCTTTTGGAAAGAGAAGATTGTGTTTCTCCAGGTTTACCTGCTTTAACCCTGTAAATAACTGTTTCCTTTTCCTATATAATAAATCCTGATAGAGAATCCGATGATAAACTAAAAGCAGTCTCTTTGGTGTGAGCTCTAAAGTGCAATTGACCTGGGGTAAGTGACTAGTGCTTTGAGACTGGGAGTAACCTGAATTATTGCTGTAAGCCTTGATGTAAGGGACTTTCTATCACACAGGTAAGATTAGCCCAGGTGGCAAGACAGACGGGAGTACCTAAGGGCACTGTCTGTGACTCATGGTTAGGCTGTTTGGGAGCCTGAAGAGTTTACACTTGATAATTGGTTGGTGAAATCTAAGTACAGAACTTACCACTAATTTGGGGGTTGTGCCCTGGTTCTTAGCAGTCTGCCCTGAGGTTGGTATTCATGCTCTTGAATCACCCCAGGGCATCTTGACAGTAGGACAAGCTTTCTACTTGTAAATGGCAATGAGCAGCAATCCTTCTTAAGGGTAAAGAAATAAAATGATCGGAGAACACTCAAAGCTTCTGAGAATGATAAATTCTTAACCAAGTGCTAATTCACATTAGAACCATTTACCTGTGTCTGGCAAGTGGGCTGTGGCCTCTAACACTAGGTAGCATTTTTTGCTTCAAAACACTTTACAAACATTAACCAACACCCACAACACTGCTGGGAGGTAGGCAAGTCTCATTCTCCTTTTACTGAAGCAGAGCCAGTAAGTGATGCCAACACCAGAGAGGGAAGTCAGTGTCCGAGCTGGGGTTAGAACTCCAGTGTGCTGGCTCCCAGGTCTGGGACTGAACGAGGACTTTGCAGCGCATCAGTAAGGAAGCAACAACCAGCTGTGTGGGCTGGATTCCCCCCCCCGCCCCCCCAATCATGGCTACATAAGCGCCTATGTTATTTACTGGCCAGGAGCAAATCAGTCAGAACTCAGTCTAAAGAGGCTCTGCATCGCCCATCTTCAAGCAGGCAGATTGTATCGCACAATTCATTGTTGGGAGTGGCTGACAGCAGCCTACAGGAGAAGGATCTCTCTCTGCATTTCCAATCAGCTGTTCAAATACCTGACTGTCTAGTGAGCAAGCAAATTCAGAGATACCCATAGGGGAATTCTCCTCTGTGTCTAGGTCACTTTCTCAAGCTCTGCCAAGATCCATTTCTAGGATGTGAATGCTCTAAAGCCGGATAACATCATCCCACATGAAATGATACTTGGCCAGCCAGGGTCAGTCTGCATGGAGAGTAGCTATTCTAGCCTTCACCATGGTGCCCTGCATTTAAATGGAATAAACACTCTCCTCTCAAAGAGATCAACTCCTCTCATTGCAGAGCCCAGCCAAATGCAAAAGCCCTTTTACTGGCTTTTATTTGATAGCACCTGCACTGAGCCCAGACCAAGTGGGCCCAGCTTGGGGAGATGGTTAGGGTTTGATTTTTCAGAAGCCCTGAGCACCTTTAATGCTACTTGGAGCCAAAGGGAGCTGCACATGTTCACACCTCAGAGGAAAAAAAATAATAATCAGACCCTTGGTGCATATTCAGGGACAGTAACTCAGAGCAAGGGGCCATGATGGGGAGGGCCTTGAGAAGATGTGCCTTTTCTCCTGGCACCTTCCCTGGGGTGCTGTGCTGCCTTATTCATCCTGCTTCTAGCTTTTCTCCCTCCAGCTTGCTGTGTTCGCACCAGGCCTTTCCCTCTGAGCCACAACACAGCACCGGTGCCACTGCCAAGTGGGAAGGGCAGTGGTAGCAAGAGCCCCCTCGGAGGCTAGTGCCAGTTCCAGCCCCCTGCATGGTGCAATGCACAACCTTGCCCAGTGCCCTGCAGCCTAGCCTGCCTGTGACAGGCATTTCCCTGCAGCAAGACACTCAGCCCATAGACAGCAGGAGAGTCACCCACAGATGGTCCATAGGAAGGCAGATTCCTTGAGTTCCTGTCACATCTGGGGCTCATATGTTTGCTATTTATCCCAGTAGCACCTAGAGGTTCCAGGTGAGATCTGGCCCCTGCAGTGCAGAGTGCTGTACAGCCTTCCCCAGACAGCTTGCACTCAGAATACACCAGCCACACTAAGGGTGGGAGGATCCTTATTGCTGTGTGCAAATGCCCTGCCTGGGGTGCTCTCCTGCAGCAAGCCTTGACATCACAGGACCACCTGCCTCAGTTTCCCCTTGTTTGCCCATTAAGGGGCAGCATCTCAGTCTCCAATATAATGTCTTATCTCTGGGCATAGTTTATTCACATATGCCAGCTCCCCACACCTTTGTGGTAACACCACTCTTGACAAGCCCACACTGAACATACAAGGTACAACAGTTCCTCTCTTCAGAGACAACACCTCCAGGTCTCCTATCCAACAGTTAATAGCAGCACTGTGATCCCCCTCCCTTTTACACCGATCCAGGGCCTCACACTCCAGGCTGCCCACCAGAGAGTGACCACTCTCCTGACTCTTACCACACTCCCCCCCCCAAAAGAGGGGCCCCCCCCTCTGTTCCATTCCCCAGACCACCCTGTCTGAGACTCCTCCCGCTGCTCAGAGCGCAGCCCTCCAGAGACAGCCTCTTGCTTCAAGGCTCAGCTTCCCCCAACCTTTTGTCCAGGGCCACAGGTTGAACCTTCCACTCAGCAGAGGACCCCAACATCAGTCAGTTCTCACCAGCAGCTCAGTTTCAGACCCCATCCAACCTCAGCTCCCTCTTCTACATCTCCAGTCTCTTTCTCCCAAGCAATTCTCCACAGCACTCACCCATTGCTGTCTAACTCTCCTGCCCACCAACACCTCTTGCCCTGCTAAACTCCTCACCCTACAGCCCAAATGCCCTCTTTTAAGCTCGATTGGAGGGGTCAGCTGACCAGTCACAGGTGCACTGGCCTCTTCCCTTTTAAAGGGCCAGTGTCACCCTCTGACATCCCATTTGACAGGTGAGGAACTGAGTCCCAGGGTGGTGGAGTGATTTGGTGTGATGATCTGGGGAATCTGTCTGTACAACTTAAGATATTGTGCAGTTGTCCTTATGAAAACTAATGTAACATAAAATGCCTCTATGTCTAGATGTATCCACCATTGCTGACAAGCCTGAAAGTATGTTTCTCCCAGACTAGATAATGGAGCATAGTTAGACGTAATGACTATTCTCTGACAGGTCAATAGGTATACTAAGGACGTTGGCTGAAGCTGGGAAAAGCCACTTCCTCCAGCTTGACTGTAGAGGGAGGGTTAGAATTGGGGGGGGGGAATTAACAGCAGCAGGACAAAGAAACCAGGTGTTGATGGTGGGACTATAAACTCAAGGGACTCACAGACAGATACAGGAAGCTTTGGGCTGGAGAGAACGAGATGGAACAGGGGTTGGATTTAGCCTTATTGGAACCAACCAAGCTCAGAGAAAGTGAACTGCCCTAAAAGGAGAAAGAGGTTCCCTGGCTCAGAACTCAAGCCATGAGCTGCAGCAGAAGGTCCTGGACATCTCAGAAGACGCCAATCTACAAAATGCTGCAGGGTAGTGAGGAAACGGAAGCATCTCAATGCCCAGAGGACGTAGATCAGTGTATTTCTTATGTCCTTAAAGAAAGAGCAGCGATGTTGTGGAACCCTGTGTGGAGGCTGTTGGTTACCCTGTGGACCCAGAACACCTGCCTGCCGGAGATCTGAGGAAGGCTGTTTCAGCCACGAGGGGAGCTGAGGGTCAGCAGTAGGAACAGGAGCTAGGCCGTTGAACCCAGGAGGAACTCTGCACCCAGGGACCCTGCCTGGACTCGGTTCAGACTCCAGAGGCTTAAAGCCCACAAGATCCAGTAAGATGGGTGCCCTCACAGCAGCCTGGTAAGATGCCAAGAGGGGGTGCTTGACTAGATGTGTGGCACTTGGCTAGGTTCACAAAGGGACTGAAGACACATCCCTGTCCAGTGCCTTAAGCACAAGGCCGTCCTTCCCCACACACCGTTACAACCTCTCCGAGACACCTGAGAGTCCGGACATTACTTGCTTCCTTCACCCACCCCTTGCGCCTGGAGAGCCTGAGCTGGTAGCTGGGTTATGTGCAAGAGCTCATGAAGATACTGACCCACAGGCTGGTTCTGCAGTATGGATGGGAGCAGCACAGAGAGGGGAAATGTTTGCATCCTGACATGCAGCTGTTGCACCTCCTGCCCACAAGCTACATGGGTGAGCGTTACATGGAAGCCGGGAGTTGGGCAAGGCAATGTGGGGAGAGCGAATGGCCATTAACCTCCCCTAGGATCACGTGGCTCCAGTGCTGCTGCGCGGCACTGATAGAGACACAGCTACTGCGCCTGCCGCCTGCCGTTGTGGGCAGAGACAGAGGCAATGTGTACGTGTGAGCAGAGAGGTGCAGGCGGTCGATGTCAGAACTCTGGCCAGTGCATGCAATGTGGGGTGCCCCATCTCAGCTCCACGCTGCCTGAAGGAGAGTGTTGGCCAAGAGTTTTCGGAGTCATTTCCCCTCACGTGGGAGAGGAGGAGGTGATGGGTCTGTAATGAGAAAGAGGAGGAATGACGTGGTGGGTTGTGGGGTCTGCAGCTCAGGTCCCTTGCACCATGTGCAGTCCCAGGTGTGAGGACTCTGCTGTGCCCCAGTGTAGAAACCCACAGCATTTGAGATCAGCTCTTCTGCATTTTAGGTGGGTGCCTGGTTATGGGAGGGACTAAAAACTTCTCAGGCCTGGACAGAATTTGACTCACTCTCCAGAAACTCAAGGGCTTGGTGTAACTTTCAGATTCCCTCCCCCTCTGCCCTTGGGCCCAGCCTACTAGGGCAGGTTGTTTGTCTGGTTTGTACCAATCTACTTCCTCTCATAAAGAGATCTGCAAGTGTCTGCCACCTCCAGGCCTGTCTAGCTGGAAGTGCTTGCATACCGAGGGCCTCGCTCCCCAAAGGAAGGGGTGGTCCATCTCCTCATAGCAAGTAGAACAGGTTTGTGCCACTGCCACTCCCCTGCCCTGCCATGGCCATGTATTTGCAAGGGTCCCCCAGGAGGCAAATTCAAGGCCTGAAAAAGGTTCCGGTTTGCCAATCTGCAAGGTTAGGGACAAGACCAGACACGACCTTAGTAGCTGAACAACAGGGGAGATGCCAGAGCATTGCATCAGGGAGAGAGTTTGTGCTGCAGCATGTTGAAGTAATTAGCATGACGCCTGGGCTGAAGCTGGACTGAGGGGCAGAAGCCGCACAGACACATTCGTGCAGGTAGCCGGATGCTGCTGGTGTTTGATGCCGTCTCCTTTCGAGAACAGGCTGGAAACAGGTTGGCAGGACTGACTTTACACATCTGTACTAGGACAGGCTAGGAATAGTCTTCCAAAGAAAAGAATACATTTCTGGGACCACAGAAATGCTGGGACTTTTAATCTGATTGAAATTAATTAGCATTTCCAACCCACCCCAAAGCTAAGCAGCCATCCCTGCTACCTTTCGAGGCTCCTGGACTCCAAAAGGGCTAAAACTCCCATTCGTGAACCCACAAAACCAGCATGGGAACCCGATGAATAGACAAACGGTTCAGGCAGGCAGTGTTCCACCTGAAATGGCCAGGCCAGTTTTTGATTATAAAAGAGAAAACCTTGCGAGTTCTGATTCAGAAAAAAATAATATCTACAAGTAACCTTAGAGCTGGGAAATTGGACTTTAACAGTGTGATAATAATGTGCACTGGGGGGAAGAGGCAGGCTTGCATCCAAAGCACTTAAAGGTGAGTATTATCAGCCACAATTTACAGCTGGGGAAACTGAGTCAGATAAATGCCAACATTTTCAAACTCAGGTGCCTCAAGTGACCTAAACAAGGGGCTGATTGTCAACAGTGCTGGGCCCCCACCACCAGCAGGTTTCAGTGTCTTGGATATAGTCATGCACTGAGCCAGTGGCAAAGCCAAGCTGCCATCCCAGGGCACCTGACTTCTAGCCCCAATACAAGCTGCTGGACCACAGCGGCCCCTGTGTCAGAGGGGGTCAGCAGCGAGGCAGAGGGATTCCCAGCAATGCCGACTTCCCTTGTAACTTCCCTGTTAAGTACTCCCCCTCCTCTGTTCTAATCGGACAGAGAACTTCTAGTGGCCAGTGGTGGCCCCATTTGCAGAGGAGCAGGACTACTAGGCCCTGGCCAGCAGATTCAGACTGTACCGTGCTCTGAAGATGGAAAGTGCTGAGTATGATGCTAGCTGCCCCCATCCCCAGGTGGCTGTTTCGGTCCCAGGAGGAACATCCCCATGCAACCTTCCACCTCTACGAACCATCACTAGACCCATCCTCTAGCCAGAGGGCATGTGCATCCACCCCAGACAGGCACTAGGCCCAGACTAGTGTCCTGACCAGGATACCGCACAGCGATACCGTGGCAGAAGTGTCAGTGGAGGAGGGCAGCCCTGTCATCCCTTGCTGGTGCCGCGGCTCAGTGATGATTGGTGCATGTGGGGAGCCATCCACTCGCCGGACCCAGAACGGGACAGGTGCCCACGCTTCATCCCACTTAGCTTAGTACCAGGGATTGTCCATCCTCACAGCAGGGGATTTGCTGCGCCAGCAGCGACACGCTCCCCATGGCCACTCCAGCCCTGCTCCCCTCCACGCTGATCACACCTGGATGTCAGGAGCCTCCACAGGCACTAAGGGCAACTTAGGACCTAGGCCTCGGGCTGTCCCCTGCATGGGTCCCCCACCCGGCCTGCAATGCAGAGCGCGACACGGCTAGCTCATGCCCAGGCACCACACCACCACACAGGCCAGGGTGCTTCAGTCAGAGCATTTTATTTGTATGAAAATATAAAGTGTCTCCCGCATATGAAACTCTAGTGACTCCATAGCAAGGGCCAGTCGGCCTCTGGCCAAGCAGTGTGCAGTTCACAGGCCCAGGAGACACCCCTTTGGGTTTACCAGGTTCCACTTCACCCCGCTGCCTTGTCACCCGCACAGGGACCACGTGCTGAGCTGCCCAGGCCCCGGCGGGGCTCTGGCAGGGGCTGTCTATGGTATTTACACTGGAAAGGAAGAGGGCGATCAATGTACAAATAAATAGCTGGGCTCCCCTATGTACAGGCAGAGATGTGCAGAGTCCGCTGCTCTACCAGGGCCTCCAGATGCCTGGATTTGCAGCTTGGGGGCGAGGGGGTGAGATCTCCCGCAGCCCCCTGGCCGGGCTGGCTGGCATTGCCCTCCACCAGGCTGGGCATGAGTCCGTGGGGCTGCTGCAGTCCTGGCAGCTGTTGGGCTCAGCGCTGGTCCTTTGCAGGTGCTCCAGGAGGTGGCTGCACGAGTCTCTGCCCAGGAGGTGGGACTTTGCCAGCAGGCTGGTGAGGCGGGACAGGCAGGCTCGGTATCCTTCCCGGTAACTCTCGGCGGGGTCTGGAGGAGAGAGACAGCGAGTCAGTGCTCAGCCGCGGAGTCAGGGCTGCCTTGGCAGGGGGGCTTGGCCAGCCCATGGCAGGGAGAGGCCCGGACTGCCCCCTGGGCCCAGTCCCAGCGGCTGCAAGGGGAGCATGCCCTGGCACGGAGAGGGGCCGGGGGCTGCAGCCGCAGGTGAATAAAGTCAGATACTTGGCAATGGATAAAGGAAGGGGGACTCCAGGGAGTAGGAGGAACACGTGGTCTGGCTGGGGGTTCCTGGGGAGGGAGGGGATTCCCCGGACTGAGCGATTTGAGGAAGGGCTGGCCCTGTCGCCGGCCTGGGCCCGGCTGCGAGCAGGTGTCTGGGCTGGGAGGAGGCAGCACTCACCTGGGACGGGGGGGCAGGGGGCGGGGATCTCCTTGAGGAACTGCACGGTCATCTCCAGAATATCCGCCTTCTCTAGCTTGGAATAGCGCGAGCTCTGCGTGGGGAAGCGACAGGTTAGTCGGCGCCTGGCCCGGGCAGCACAGAGCGCAGCGCCGCGCGGTTCCGGAGAGGCTCAGGACGTAGGGCGCAGGGCGCAGCGCAGTGCGGGGCCGGAGAGGCATAGGGCTCAACGCGGTGCCGGGCCGGAGAGGCCCAGGACGCAGGGCGCAGCGCAGTGCCGGCCTGAGAGCGCAGGGCGCAGCGCGGTGCCGGCCGGGGGGAGGCGGGGGCGCAGGGCGCAGCGCGGTGCCGGCCGGGGCGGGCGGGGGCGCAGGGCGCAGCGCGGTGCCGGCCCGAAGAGCGCAGGACGTAG
>NC_048316.1:1678499-1695015 GCF_013100865.1 Trachemys scripta elegans | reverse complement strand
CCGGAGGGGGCGGGGGCGCAGGGCTCAGCGCGGTGCCGGCCGGAGGGGGCGGGGGTGCAGCGCGGTGCCGGCCGGGGGGGCGGGGGCGCAGGGCGCAGCGCGGTGCCGGCCCGGAGAGCGCAGGACGTAGAGCGCAGGGCTCAAAGCGGTGCCGGCCCGGAGAGCGCAGGGCGCAGCGCGGTGCCGGCCGGGGGGGGCGGGGGCGCAGGGCGCAGCGCGGTGCCGGCTGCTGGTACTCACGTCTTTGCCGATGAGCGGCAGGATGAGGGTCTTCAGCTGGTTGAGGCTCTCATTGATGCGGGCTCGTCTGCGCTTCTCCATCAGCGGCTTGAGGGTCTGCGGGCACACAAGGGCACGGGTCAGTTCCGGTGCAGCAGGGGCACCAGGGGGGCGCGCGGGTCAGGCCCAGGGGCTGAGGGGGTTACATGGGGGGTGCGGAGGCCGAGGAATGTGGGGCGGGATCTGAGGGGACCCCAGGGCTAGAGCGCGACCCTCGCTCACCTTCCGCAGCTCAGCGGCCTCCCCGGTTTTCCTGTGCGCCCCCAGCCTGGAGCTGTAGCTCTGCGCCGCTTCGGGCGCTGCGCTGCGCGGGGACATGGATCCAGGGGCAGGATCGCTGGGAGCTCGGCCGGGCAGAGCTGCTGGGGGTGGAATCGTTGCTCCCAGCCGGGGCTGGGGCTTTTTATGGAGCCGCCTCTGCTGGGCCCCGCCTCTTGCCTTTGTTACAGGGCTGGGGAGGGACGCCCGGGGCAGGGCTGGCTCCTCAAGGAGGCCCCGCCAATTAACAGCCGCCCCATCTGCTGGGCCTTGGGCTCAGGGCAGTGAGATCTGGGCACCGGCTGCAGCTACGAGCGCAGCCCGGCCCCTCACCTGCCCGGCGCTGCTCTGTGCGCCTAGCGGGTTCCGGGGAGCCCCGCAGCCCCGCACTGTCCCCAGTCCCAGAGCCCGCGCTAGCGTTCGGGCGACTCTACAGCGCGCGTTACACACCGCCTGGGAAAGCGCTCGGGATTGATGCGCCCCCTTCCCCCCCAGACACACACACACCCCCCTCGCTGGACCGATGCTGGCAGCAGAGGTGTGCACATACAGGCCCGTATATTCAGGGTTCCCTCTCCTGACACGTGCTACGCGCACGACTCTGTGCACGCGTCTCCGCCGTTTAAGAGGCGGGTGGGCCCAGTGCTGACACAAAGCTCGTCTCGGGGAGCCACCCTGCTTGCCTCAGCGCCCAGCCCCGCCCCTGGGACCGCCCGACACGCGGGGCCCCTGGGACCGCCCGACACGCGTGGCCCCTGGCTGGGGGCAGGTTTGCGCAGCATGTTGCGAGTCCGAACGCGACAGGCGCCGTGGGAAGCTTTGCTGCGCGGCCCGTGTTATCCCCGGGGCCCCGCGCACTGGAGCTACCCAGGCGGCGCGCTCCACGCAGGGACCCGCGGGACCAGTGGGCCGCTCCCTGGGTGGGATCTCGGGGACGGCGGCGTCTCTCTCGGCTCCCCCGGGGCGGGACGGGGGGGCACAGAGGCGGCTGGATCGCCCAGTCGCAGCCCCCGGCGCCCGCCCGCCCGAGCTGCTGTCCAAGGTGCTGAGCGCAGGCCCCTCACGAACCTCCGGACGGGGCCGCTTCATGGACCGTCTCCCGCCGCCCTGCGGGGCGCCCTGCGGCTGAGGCTGGGTAGTTCTGTCCCTGCCCGAGCTGGGAGCCGGGCTCTGGCCGACCCCGCCATTAGCCGCAGGGAGTCAGCCCAGTCACCCCCGCCTGGGGAGCGGGCAGGGGCAGCCAAGGGCCCTGGTGTGGCACCGCCGGGCCGTTGGCCTCCCGGGGGATGAGCTCGGCCCAGTAGGGCTGGGGGTGGGTGGGGCTCAGTCGCTTCCCAAGCAGCCGTTCAGCGGAGCTTCAAACACAACCACCTGCTGCCCCGCGAGGGGAGAGCCCGCCCCGCGTCCCCAGAGCCCAGGGGCCTGTGTTGCTGGGGGGGCAGCCCCCCAAGGACGGTTAGCGGATGCAAAGCCCCGTATTTAACTGCTCCCGGTGAGCCGGGAGGCACCGGGTCCCGCACCTGCAACCATGCAGCCAGGTGCGGGTGTCCCTTAACCCCTTCGTGCCAGGGACTAATCTTTACAGGGGGACCCCTCGTTTGACAGTCTCTTATGGTACCAAAGTGCATTAACCGCCTTTCTGGGGGGAACAAAGGGGCTCTGAGCGGCTGCTGCTGTTTGGCCGGCCCACCCAGCAAGGCTGAGACACTGGCAGAGGGAGAAGAGAATAGGACAGACAGGAAAGGCAGCATCTGTCTTTAGGGCTTTCTTTCCTGAGGCCTAGCTGCTGGGAAATGCTAGGCCCAGCCCAGCACAAGGTCCTATCAGCCACTGGCAAACTTTCACAGACTTCTACATTTTCAGGCCAGAAGGGACCATTGTGACTCATCTAGTCTGAGATCCTGCCTAACACAGGCCGGAGAACTGCCCCAAAGAAGGGCCAGAGCAGATTTTTCAGAAAAACATCCAACCTTGATATAAAACTAGTCAGTGGTGGAGAATCCACCAGGACCCTTGGTAAATTTCCAGTGATTAATTGCTCTCACTGTTAAGAATGTGCACCTTATTTCCAGTCTGAATGTGTCTAGCTCCAACTTCCAGCCATTGGATCTGGTTATGCCTTTCTCTGCTAGATTGACGAGCCCATTATTAAAGATTTGTTTCTTGTGTAGGTACTTACAGATAATAAACAAGTCACCCCTTCACCTTTTCTTTGTTAAACTACATAGATGGAGCTCCTTGAGTCTGTCACTGCAAGGCAGGTTTTCTAATCCTTTAATCATTCTCATGGCTCTTCTCTGAACCTTCTCCAATTTACCATCGTTCTTGAATTGTGGACACCAGACCAAGACACAGTATTCCAGCAGCGGTCACACCAGTGCCAGATTAGATACAGAGGTAAAATAACCTCTCTCTCTCCTCCAAGTGGAGATTCCAAGATCGCATTCGCTTTTTTGGTCACCGCATCATGTTCAGGTCTTATTCACCAGGACCACCAAATCTTGTTCAGAGTCTCTGGTCCCTGCTTCCCAGGACAGAGTCCCCCATCCTGTACATTCTTTATTCTAGATGTATACATTGACATTTAGCCAATTTAAGTTGCATATTGTTTGCTCACGCTCAGTTTACCAAGTGATCCAGATGGCTCTGAATCAGTGACCGGTCCTCTTTGTTATTTGCCACACCTCCAATTTTTGAGTCACCTGCAAGCTTTATTGGTGATGATTTTATGTTTTCTTCTGGGTCATAGAGCCAAGAACCAATTCCTATGGGACTGTTCTGGAAACAGACCCACTGGATGATGAGTCTCCATTTACAATTATTTTGAGACCTATCAGTGCATTAGATTTTAATTCATTTAATGTGTGCCATGTTAATTTTATATTGTTCTAATTTTCTAATCAAAGTGTCATGTGATACCAAGTCAAATGCCTTAGACTCATAAAATATCAGGGTTGGAAGGGACCTCATTCAACCCCCTGCACCAGGACCAATCCCCAGACAGATTTTTATCCCCATCCCTAAGTGGCCCCCTCAAGGATTGAGCTTATAACTCTGGGTTTAGCAGGCCAAGGCTCAAACCACTGAGCTATCCCTCCCCCCTCATAGAAGTCTAAGTATATTACATCAACACTATTACCTTTATCAACCAAACATGATCTCATTTAAAAAAATAAGATATCAAGTTAGTTTAATAGGAGCCGTTTTCCATAAACCCATGTTGATTTGCATTAATTATATTAACCTCCTTTAGTTCATTAGCAGGGCCGGCACAACCCATTAGGCAACCTAGGTGGTTGCCTAGGGCACTACAATTTGGGAGGCAGCAACCACGGTGGTATTTTGGCGGCCGGACCTTCTGCCGCCTCTGTGGGGGGCGGCATTTCGGGACGGGGCCTTCCACCGCCTAGGGTGGCAGAAAAGCTGGCGGTGCTCCTGTTCATTACTAATCAAGTCCTGTACCAGCTACTCCATTATTTTGGCTGGGATCATTACCAGGCTGACAGGCCTTTAATTACCCAGGTTTACCTTTTTAAAAAATTGGCATTACATTAGTTTTCTTCCAGGCATCTGGAAGTTCCCCAATGCTCCAAGATGTATTGAAAAATCAACATTAATGGTCCAGCGAAGCCCTCAGCCAGGTCTTTTAAAACTCTTGGTTACAAGTTATCTGGACCTGTTGATTTTTAAATGTCTGTCTTTAGTAGCTTCTGTTTAACATCCTTCAGTGATACTAGTGGAATGGAAAGAGTGTTATCATCCCCATATGATGAGACGTTATCAGCTGTTTCCCCCCAAGAACAGAGCAGAAATATTTATTGAACACCTCTTCCTTTTCTGCATTATTATTGATCATTCTACCACTTCCATCTAGTAATGGACCAATACCATTCTCAGGATTCTTTGGGTTCCTAATAGGTTTTAAAAACTCCTTATTGTCCTTAACTCTGCTGGCCATAGATTTCTCCTTGTGTCCCTTGGCTTCCCTTATTTTCTACATTTCCTTACTTGTGATTTATACTCATTACTATCCACTTCCCCTTTTCTTCTATTTGTTATATGTTATTTTTCACACCAGTGTTGAGCTGTTTAAGGCATTACATTTGGCTTGCCTTTCCATTCACATGATCACACCAATGTTGCAAAAGGAGGCATTGTCTTGACTGGCTAAGCCAGACTCTTATGAGACAGGAGACAGAACATGGAAAATAGGGAAGAGCAGAAGACGGTGGGGAAGGGGAAGGGGAACGGGAAAGGACACATCAAAGGAGCTCGCATCCAAGTGCTGGTCAGGATTTTAATCAGTCCAGTGGAAGGGTGAAGTCATCTGGTTTCCTCTCTCTGGGTAGGACATCTTTGGGAACTGGGACAGTTAAGTCTCAGTGGGGTGTTGACGGGTCCCAGGGCCAGAGGGCAGCGGCACCTGGTCCCCGGGCTGGGGGTGCCCGGCCTCTCGGCTCCCCAGGCGCGGAGGGGGGGCGCGCAGAGACGGCTGGTTGTCCCTAGGAGGGAGAGTTTGCCCAGGCTCCCCCGGCGCAGCGTCTCCTGTCAGCACCAGCCCCCGGCCCCGGCCGCCGCCCGCCCGAGCTGCTGTCCAGGGTGCTGAGCGCAGGGCCCGGCCGCCCTCCCCGGGTCCCTTGTGCGGCAGGATGTGACACGCGGGGGCGGGCCGGGAACCACTCGGGTCTCACGTGGCTGCCAGCGGGAGCCCAGGTCCGACCCCACCGGAGCCCCGCGCCGGGGGAGAAGAGGACGAGCCTGCGAGGGCAGCGCCCAGACGGGACTGTGCCGGGGAGGGGTGGTTAGCGCCGGCGGGCACCGGGTGTGCGCGGGGCGGGCACCGGGGGTGCGCCGGGGGGGTACCGGGGGTGCGCGGGGCCGGTACTGGGTGTGCGCCGGGCCGGTACCGGGGGTGCGCGGGGCGGGCACCGGGGGTGCGCCGGGGGGTACCGGGGGTGCGCGGGGCCGGTACTGGGGGTGCGCCGGGGAGTACCGGGGGTGCGCGGGGCGGGTACCGGGGGTGCGCCGCGGGTGCCGGGGATGCGCCGGACGGGTGCCGGGGGGTGCGCGGGGCGGGTGCCGGGGGGTGCGCCGGGCCGGTACCGGGGGTGCGCCGGGCCAGTGCCGGGGGTGCGCCGGGCGGTGCCGGGGGTGCGCGGGACGGGTACCCGGTGTGCGCCTCCTTCCTGGCCAGGCTGCAGCGCCGGGCCCTTGTGGGTGGGAGCGGGCCATGGCTGCACTGGGTCTCCGCTCCTTTCCCCGCATCCTCAGTGTCCCGCCAACGCTCCAATGGCCCCACAACCCCCCAGTGCCGGGCTCTGGCCCTGTGCCCGCTTACAGCCCCTGGTTCTCCTCTGCTCCCTCCCAGCGCCTCCTGCCTCTGCCCCGCTCTGGATTGGCACCCGGTGCAAGCTCGTCCCAGCCGGCCTGTCTCCCGGGGTGCCCGGCTCGGCCCGAGTAAGGCTGAGCGGCGGGGTGGCCGGCCAGGGCTAGCGAAGGGGGGGCGGGCTGCGCAGCCGGCAGACTCCCCGGGGGGAGCGGAGCCAGGCCGAGCGGTCTCGCCCCACCGGGCTCCAGCCTGGCCCAAGGAGGGTGTCAGGATCCCCCGGGCGGCGGCAGCTGCCGGAGCCGCCTTCGGCTGGGGGTAGCTCGGGCGCCCGGTTCATCGCAGACGCGGTCGGGCCCAACAGGCGCTATCGGCCTGCGCGGGGCGGGGTGGGCAGGTCCCGGGGTCACTGGATTGAATGTCCAGGCCTCGTGCTCTGAATAGGCTCCTGGGAACTGAGGCGCGGGTCAGAAACACGCCGCCATCTGCTCCAGGCCGCGGGGCCCGAGACAATAGCGCCGCGAGGAGCCGCTTCCCCGAGTAACGGACAAAAAAGCTACAACTCCCGCGGGGAGCGGCCCCAAGTGCGGCTAATGCAGCGGGGCCTGCCTGGGTCTGCTGAGCGCCTGGGCCGATTGCTCCGACGCGTGCAGCGCAGTGGGGTGTAAACTCCATTGCTGGGGGGGGGGTCCGAAGCAGACACCCCCGCAGTTGGGGTAAGTACTGTACTGGGCACCCCGTGCCGCCGCCTCTCCTCGCCAGCGGAGGGGGCCTTGAGGCTGCCCCTGGGGGGCGATGGGCGCTCCATGGGGCTGCCCCAGTGCGCTCAGGCCCGCGGATTGCCTGTTCCGGCCCTGGACCCACTGGGGGTTGGGCGGTAACAAGCGCTGGCGGCTGCCTGGGGGGCGGAGGGGAGACGACTTGTCATTCCTCGGGTTCTCCTGGATTGTTTGTGCTTCAGAAGCAACCCCGAAGAGCTGCCCGGGGCCGGTTGGCCGCGCACCCACCTCGGTGCAGCGCCGAGCACTCCAGGTAGGACAACGGCAGGCAGAGGGGGCTGCTGGGGAGCCGCTTCTGTCCGGGGTTCGCGGCTCGCCGAGCCTGTGCAATGCCAGAAGCTCCCCCCCCCCCATTTCTTTCCTTTCGCCCTCCAGCCCTTGCAGCCAAGCCCCGGCGGAGACAGACCCAGCCCGTGCGAGGGCGCGCCCGTGGGCTGAAAATCCGCGCTCAGCCCTTCTCTGCAAAGCCAAACGCGCAGACCAGCCCCTTGGCCTCTATCAGCTTCATCGCTGTGTCGTTATCATCGGCCTCGGGGCGACCCCCGCCCCCGACAGCCGCCGGAGGAGCCACAGGTTGGGAGGCTGCGAGATACACCCAGAGGCACATGCCAGTGAGCGGCCCGTCTGCTTCCCTAACTGCCATGAGACAGATAGATAGATAGATAGATAGATAGATAGATAGATAGATAGATAGATAGATAGATAGATAGATAGATAGATAGAGGGGGTGGATGGGGATAGATAGATAGATAGATGGGTGTATGGGGATAGATGGATGGGGTGGATGGGGATAGATAGATAGATAGATAGATAGATAGATAGATAGATAGAGAGGTTGTATGGGGATGGATAGATAGATAGATAGACTGGAGCAGAATCTATCCATCCCCACACACCCCCATCTGTCCGGATTAAGTATAAAGCCCCTTACTTCCCACACCTCTCTTCTAACCGCGCTTGGGCAAGGCCTGGGTGGGAACCCGGGGCAGGAGAGAGCCAGCTGCCTGTGCCAGTGCCACATTTGAACCTGGCCTGGAGGGTTACGAGGGCAGCACTGTAGTGGGCACGGCCGGCCTTGGCAGCTGGGAGTGCTGAGCTGAAGCCCCAGTTCTGGCCCTGACTTTCTTTGTGGCCTCTCCACCCCTGAAGTGGAGATAGCGCGTCTCTCTGCCTAGGAATTTATACCGTGTTCATCCCTGTTGTATAGAGAGATTCCTGCAAACCTACCCCAGGAACCTCTGGCAACATCTGTAATGTCAAGTAAGTTCCATCTACTGTAAGTGCGAAGTCCTATGCATTTCCAAGGGTCTCCTCCCTGGCAGCTTGGACTGACGTTGGCTCGGTACCCGGCATGTCCCAGCAGCGGTAGAGTTCTCCACCCTTTTCTCTTCTGTGGCTTTTTATCAGTGGTCAAACCCTCTGTGGAGCCAGGAGACTCTGCCATCCCTCAGGCTGGTTCTGCTGGTGGATGCAGAGAAATGTCGGTCCAGCGAGAAAAGGGAAGACATCAAGAATGAAATGACACAATCCTTCCTACACCTCTGTAGTTAAACTCTCTGGTGTTGGGCTTGCCTCTGAGATATTTTCTGCTTATCTTATCCTATACACCCTGGTCCAGTTCTGGGAGAACACTTCATCCAGTTCTCTGGCATCCATCAGCTCAACTCTCCACTCCTCACTGAGGTTTCCTCATTGGCATTCAATCAAACTACACTTGAGTTGTTCAGGCTGAAGCGCAGGGGATGGGTACAGGGTACACCACACATCCAACGTACATAAGCTTATCTATACACTTGCATTTACTACTATTGGTTCACACATCGTATCATACTTTATGATTGGTCTACCAGTGTTTGTAACCAATCCCTGTACAGATCATGAACTTGTCCACGATCTGCAAAGTATGCTAGTAAGCAAAGCTGCGGCTGCCAACTCATCACACATTACCCTTCTACTAGTTGTTTATCTACTAACTACGTTATTTACAAGGCCACTTGCGAGTTCAGGCGTTGTCCATTGCCAACCTGTGTCCTCACATCTGTTTTCTTTCATTATTCATGCAAGGCCTACACCTGTTGGAAAGGCCTACGTCCTTCCTGGGGGCACAGACCTTGCATTGACCTTGGCTGTGGGTTGGCTGGGAGCTCACTTGAGTGTAAAGGCAAAGCATCAGTCACTCTCATGTCATATGCCACTAAGGAGGTAAATATGTTTCGTATTAGTTCAGCTTCCCTTGTCTGTGGGCTGGGCCAAGACAAGACAGTGCCGTCATTTCCAGGCCCACAGGGGCTGGGCACAAAGGAAGGCCAGTTCCCCTGACAATAGTCCTTGGCCATCTTGGGCTAGCTACTTACTTACATATCCAGGCTTTAATTTTAGAGCAGTTGCTTAGAAGATCAGATCAGATGTGTCCGTCCTGAGAGAGAGGCCTTGGTGGCTCTTGGCAGGAAGGAAAAGGCTAGCTGGAGATTGCTCTCCTCCCGTCTTTGGAGGACCAAAGATGACTTTACTAAATAAAATGCTGCAGCCTGGCTTGTGCACTGGTGTGTGGGTGGAGGGGGAGCACATGTCTGGCCTCTGCAATCTCCACTTCCACTGGCAAGTATGCGCCTTAGAGCCCCACCTGGTGATTTACACCTTGCCCTAAAGAGGAGAAGTCATTCCTGGATGCTGAAGGTGCAGGAATAGTCAGAAAACCAAGTGACACCAATAGAAATCAGTGACATTGTCCAATGTGCTGACCTATACTTTGGGTAGGAAAATAATCTCATTAACACCTTTCTGTGACCTGGTGCTGGGGAGTTCATGCTGGGTGTGTTTATGCCTGAAGTTTACTCCTTTGCTTTTGCCTCTGTATAGATTTCAAGAGAGTTTTATTGCATGTTTGGAGGGAGACCAGGCAAGCTTGAGAGGAAAGGGCCTTTCCGCCATGAGAATGACACTCACAGCACGCAGTATCAGAGCTTGAGTGGCTGCGGATTTACACAGAAAGGTCAGTGATGCTTGTGGATGGAGAAAATGGAGCTTTGATTTCTACCAGATTTATACAATGGTCACCAGGTTTAGCACAGAGATGGGCAGCCAGAAGGAAAAGTCCTGAGCACCTGTCACATCCCCTGGCACCCCCTCACTTCTCCTCTGTGGGGTAGTTCTGAGTTTTCAGTTGTTTAGTGGCTAGCACCATCTTGTGGTGGAAGCATTTAATGGCTGATCTGCCATATCATAGACCTGTTCTGAGCAGACCATGTAAGTGCTGCTGGCCTAGCAGGGAGTGTGGTCAAATACGTCCCTCTAAAACATACAAACAAAGGTTTATTAGAGACATGATGGAGGCAAGACCCAGGGGCGTCAGCGTGGGAAAAGCCTCCATTTCCACGTCCCCAGCTGGAAAGGGCAGGCCAGCTCGGCAATGAAAGGGTCCGGTTCTGAGCTTTAGAAGGAAACGGAGTGACGTAATAATGATCATCTGATGCTCTTCAGCCTGGAGATTTAATGTCAGGGGCTCCTGGAGTGAGATTTAACCAGCGGGGCCCCGCGCTCTGGCCTGCCTCATTTGTTCCACATGACATTTCCTCAGTGCAAGGGGCTGCTCCAGAGTTAGTCCTCTGCAGCTCACGGCTGCCTTGGATCCGGTTTGTGCCTGCGAGGGAGATCGTCCTGCTCCCGAGCGAATGACACAGGGGTCTGCAAGGCCAGCTCAGAACGGAGAGATGCTCAGCAAAGGCCTGCAGGCTTCCATGGAGGGACTCCGAGGTCACACCTAGCCGCTGGGCTCTGCTCTCTGCAAAGCCAAGCCAGGTGCTGCCAGGCCTGGGCAGGATCAGAATCACCTTCAGCAGCTCCACAACCAGGCTCTGAGTGGGGTGTTGCCTCTGCAGCTCTGCCGTCCCTCTCTCGTGTCCCATGGGCAGTGCAGTGACCATCTTCTCCATCCTTTGTGGGGCCTTTGCCATGGCCAGCACCATCACCTCGCTCTGCACAGACTGTTGGCAGGTAATATACACTTGGGTGTCCTTTCTGTCCCATTTGGTAACTGAGCTATGCAGACCTCCATGCTGAGGCGGGCTCCCTGGCTGGTGAGTGCACTCACACGGGGCAATGCAGCATCCAACTCTCCTATCTGCCCTGGGTCGTCATGTCTAGGAAATGCTCAGAGCAGCATGAAACCCCCCAGCATCTGCCCTGACAAACATGCCACTTACATCAAAGAGGAGCTGTCAATTCTAGTCTAGCCAGGTTCTTATGCCGGGCCCATCCCCATGCATCTGAGCACTTCCCTCGCTCCCCTGAAGAATGGGGCTTGTTGGGAATTTACGCAGACTCTGGTTTGGTGTAATTCACCGGGGCGCCCCAGACAGCGCATTCAGAGCAGAACGAGGGTGGTGAAGCTGGAGCAAGGAGGCTTTGCTGCCCTGGAATCGCTCCAGCCGAGTCCTTGAATGAGAACTGCACACTGGGCACTGAGCTCTGCGGAAAATCTGGCCCCAGTTGGTGGTGCTGAGCATCGAACTCTGGGCCCCACGGGAGCAAATTATAATGACCAGTCAAACGCTGCTACTGACCAGAGCTGAAGAGTTTTGTTGGCAAACGGGGCCTGGTGCTTTCCAGAGAGCGTGGCATCTAATGCCCATACAGGTGCGAGAGAGGCCCTTGGGGAGGCCAGGGGTCTGAGATTGGTAGAGGAGAGGGTTAGGATAAGAGCAGGGTGTCTCGTATAATGGGACGGAATAGTCCAGGGGATGGGGGAAATGGGATTACACTCTCTTTCTCTCTCCTGGTGAGAGCAAACCCTGATGCCGAGCCACGCCCCGGGTGGCTGTACTGTACAGCAGGATACAACGCCCCAGGACTTGCGCCTTCTCCCCTCTCAGATTAACAGCAAAGGCTCAGTTGTTCTGAGCACCCGGTGCCGTGGCCTCTGGAGAGAATGTGTCTGGGACAAGTTTGTGAAGATCTGGACCTGTGATGTTTTCAGCTCCTACCTGAATCCACATCCAGGTAACAAAGAGCGAGGTGCAGTGGGGAGCTGCAGTTTTCCCCTGAGGCTGATGTATCAGAACACAACCAATGGTATTTGGAAGGGAGATCAACCCCCCTGCCCAAGGACTTAGACCCCTCGCCAACTACCGGGGTAGGATGAGCCCTTCCTCTGGGACAGATTATCTCACACCCACTACTGCATGGTTCTGGCTGCTGGCACTGTCGGAACCCAGATACTGGCCTAGAGCGGCCTTGGGGCTGACCCAGCCTGCTCTTCTTGTGTTCCTACCAATAGCACCTACCCGCTGCACTTTGGGGCTGCCTTTCAATCAGATCAGAGTGCTGCAGGAGATGAAATTCTACAAATAAAACTTCATTCTAGAGTCAGGGAAACTCCCTGCAAAATGGGGCTTTCCAGAGTCTCTTGACGTGGGGCCCTTCCCTTCAGCCAGCCCACAGTCCCACTCCTGAAAGCTCCTGGTCATTTTCCTTTGGAGGGGCACGATCTTCCCCGGGCCACAGGGCTCGGGAGAGAGGCGGGAGGGCGCAGCATCCAGCTGCCTGTTCAGAGCAGGCGAATCACCCTTTCTAGGGCTAGGTGGCACTGCGAGATAGACGCCAAGCACTGAACGCGGAGGGGAGGGAGCATACGCGGAGAATGACATGGACTTTGGACTCAGAAGGCAGGAAGCAGAAGGCCACTGATGAGGCTGCCAGCCTAGCAGGGTCTCTTTAATGGCTACCCCTGAGCAGTTGGTGTAACCACATGTGCAGTGGCAGCTCCCAATGGCTCCAGCAGGAGATGCTTAAGTGCGAAGGCAGAGCGAGGCCTTGACTACATCTCTGTGCTCCTGGCTCACCTGTACTGCGCCAAACTCCATATTACAGCCTTCCAGCTGCACACCTCCTTGCCTCCTGTTTAAATCCTTCAGCCCTCGGCCCACACACTGTCTGTGCCCAGCTCTACAGCTCATCAAAAACATTCAGAATGTTGGCATCCTCTTCCCCCCAAATTGAAACAATGTCCAAAAAATTGCCATCAGCTTCCATCAGAGGATCATGCCCAGCAGTCACCACTGATCTGCAATGGGGTCAAACTGGTGACCAGCATCATAGCCCGTTACCAGCCCCTTGCACCGTCCGTCCTCCGTGGGTACAGCCCTAAATCCAGGACTGCGCCCACTAGCCCCATGTCTCTGGGCTCACTCTCTAGCACTCTCCTGCTCATGGTTTGTTTGCTTCTTTTTATAAGCTGCAATCATTCTCACACGGACGCTGCTGATCACTTCCAGCATTGCTAGTGCTGGTGCATTTCTCTGCCTGCTGTTGGGATTTAAATATTTCAGCTGCTGTCAGGAACCTCTGGCTAAACAACAGTGGCTCTGCCTGGCTGCCGGACTCTTCTTCCTCGTAGGTACGTTCTCCCCCAAACTCTAAAATAAGAGCTGTTAAAACAAACAAACTCCCTCTAGGAGAGGCCATCCCAAGTTGTGAAGCTGGCTGGGATCCTGAAAGGGCGTGCGAGGTCAGTCAGCTGGGGCAGACCACACACATGTGCAAATGCACTCACACGTGTGCATGAATGCCCATGCACCTGGCCATGTGGGCATTAGGGATGATCAGGAAACGATTTGGGTTTTTTCCCCATGAAAAAGTTTTCTATGAAAAATGTTGGGTTTTAATGTAAAAAACAAAAACTTTCCCTTTTCAGTTTCCACAAACAAAACAAACACAAATTTTAAAATCAAAATATTTGAAAATGATGTATATGGATATTTGCAAAACAACAACAACAACAAACAAAACAGTTGCTTTTGGCCCAACTTCCTTTGTTTGTAAAAAAAAATGTTCATGGAAAAAATTGCAGCCAGCTCCGCTGGGGACTCCTTGAAAATGCTCAGTGAATGCTCATTCTGGAGAGTCCCTTTGGCATAGTCGCCTGGGATGGGGCAGTGTGACATACCCAGTCCAAAGTTCTGTGGCTGCTGAAGATGGGAGCTCCCCTTTTCTGAACTGGGATTTCATGCTACTCATGGGGTGACTAGGTGACATGCTGCTACCCATCCCCTCAGCTCTCCCCATCCAGCTATAAAAGCAAATCTCAAACACCATGATTTTATTAAACAAACCAAGCCCGGGATGGCTATAGCCCCTAACACACAGCAGAATGGAAGGTTATAGGGCCCTTCACAGAGATGCAGGGATCTTCTACTGACTTAGCCTGACAGCTGGACCAGGTGTGTCCTATTAGCTCCAATCCTGGGCATAAGAAGGTTTGAGCCTCTCTCTCTCTGTGGCAGAGGGAACCAGAGTCAGGAACAGTGGGGTCCTGCAGGGACTAGCCACGCTTGGGTGCAAGAGCGGACAGGACGTTTATGTTTGCTGTTATTAAAGTTTAGTTATGGAGAAACCCCAGGCAGCGTGTGTGTGAATGTGTGTGTTCAGGGGGAAGTTGTGCCGTGCGATGCGTGTCTGTATGTGCATATGTGAGTGTGTGTGTGTGTGTGTGTGTTGTGTAGGGGGAAGCTGTGCTGTGTGTGTCTGGATGTGCATGCAAGTGTGTGTGTGTAACCATGTTAGGAGCATGGTGGAATGTCACTTGCTTACAAACATCATAAGAAAAAGCTGAAACCCCCAGACACATTTCTCAATGATCATTTACGACAAGATCTGAGGGCAGCTGGGAAGTTTCTCTTCTTTTTACCCTCTGACCTTTTGAAATCTCCACAGGGGCCTGGCACACATCAGGACCTACCCAAACTCACATTGAACCATGGCAGCAGATGGGAGGTTTTGCTTTCTGGGGTCTACCCCATGCCTGCAGGAATCACAGAGTTCTCTGCTTTGTTTCAGGCATTTCAACCTCTGTTGGTGTCATAAGATACTGCGTGTATGTCTACTCCCTGCACCAGTACGAGGTACTGTCACCAGCAGCTGCTGTTCGTTATTTACTGAGCCCCCACGGTCATCTGGCACTTTCCATATACATAGGAGACACAGCCCCTGCCCCAGGGAGCTTCCAATTGAGTTTGGAACCAGACAAAGCAATTCAGACACAGGATCTGAGGGGCCACAAGGAGCTGAAGTTGCCATAGGGATAATGGTGTATGGGTCACGTTTGAAAGGCTTCACATAACGCTGATCCGCCCGTCACTTTGATGAATGAGCTGGTTTCTGACTAACAGCTGTGTTGGTTTGGTGCTGTCAGAGAGAGATCTGTCTGCGAGGCTCCTACAGATCCCATTTGGGTCCCACCTTACTCAGAACGGAGGGCAGACCGAGAAGCGTTACTGACCCCACTCTTTGGGAGAGGCCCTAGGAATCCAGGATCACTCTATGAAATACAGGGCAAGCACCATGCAGTGCATTTCTATTTCCTTTGGGCCCCACCCCACTCTCCTTTATGCCCTGGCCCCCTTAGCAAGCTAACTAGGGCTGTGGGAGTGTAACTGGGGACAGAATTTGGCCCTCAGCGAGTTCATCAAATTCAGCCAGCTGGATGAACAAGGAGCCTCACAAATATCATATGTGACAACAAAACACCACACTGGTGAAATGCTCCTTCAGCCAATCTGAGCCACCTCAGGACCTGGGCTCTCTACCTTTGCAGACATTTCACCGGTGATAGCTTTAACAGGAGATGTCATTTGCCACCTTTATGCTGGAGCTAGTGGGGTAAACGTGACACATTTTCTATTGCTCACACTCAATTGTTTTGGCATTTTGCTTTTGTTTTACAGGTATCTCTAAAAATCCCAGGATTCCCAAGCTTTGAATACGGCTACTCCCTATGGATGGCTGTGGGGGGCAGCCTAGGGGCTATTGTTGCAGCTGGTGTATCCTGCTATGAAGTCCTGTTTAAAAAAGATCCCAGGGCAAATGCAAATGCAGTGAAGGAAGTATCTGGGAGTGGGTGCACTGGTGGCATGGACATTGTGCGTACGTATGTGTGAGCGAGAAGAGATCTCCTGAGCCGGAGGACATCAGCAGTGTCACCGAAAGTCACAGCTTGGTGATGTTTGACACAGCTCTGTGCGTGGAAAGGCTGGGAGACCTGCTTTGTGACCGTTTCTCAGATACTGGTTCCCAAGGATTAGGCTCAAGTAAGGGATACATTTGACAGGTTTCCCTGCTAGATTTCTAGAAATGTTTTTGGTATCTACAGTCAGATGGAACAGGCCGTGCTACTTCTCCCCAGCTCTCCTGGCCCGTGCTATTCGCATATTGCTTTGGCCTGCTTTGCATGCAGTAAATAAGACGCCAAACTAAGTTTGAGTCCAGGCAGGTAAAAGCGACTTAATAATAATAAAATGCTCTGGGCTGTCATATGGGCCAATAGAGACAATGTGATGTGAACACTTCGTCCATAGTGCCCAATATGTAATCACATTCCCTTTGTTTTAGCCTTTGAACACCCCATTTTCTGTACTGCTTTTGTAGGTTTTCCCCTACTTGGCATTGGAGGCCTCAGCTGGAGGCAGTTCTGGGCAGCACACTTAAAGAAAGATGTGGGCAAACTGGCGAGAGTACCCTGCAGAACCCCCAAAAACGATGCAAAGTTTAGAAAACCTGACCCACAAGGAAAGGTTCAAAAAATTGCGCACAGTCAATCTTGAGAAAAGACGGGGGGCACCCATGGGTGGCGGGTATAATAGGCTTTGCCTTCCCTGGCATTGCTGTTGACCCACCGCTGGACAACTGGGCCACGATGTCCCCCGCCTCTCCTGAGACCCCCACCGCCTCCTCCACTCCATCCCCCGCCTCTCCTGAGACCCCCACCGCCTCCTCCACTCCATCCCCCGCCTCTCCTGAGACCCCCACCGCCTCCTCCTCTCCATCCCCTGCCTCTCCTGAGACCCCCACCGCCTCCTCCTCTCCATCCCCTGCCTCTCCT
>NC_048316.1:1673850-1678408 GCF_013100865.1 Trachemys scripta elegans | reverse complement strand
CCGCCTCCTCCACTCCATCCCCCGCCTCTCCTGAGACCCCCACCGCCTCCTCCACTCCATCCCCCACCCTGAAGGTCCCGGCTGCTCTCCACGTCCCTCCTCCTTGGGACGGGGGAGTGTGGAGTGATGTGGAAAGCCAGCGGCCAGCAGATTGAGGACACTTGTCCAGACGCGGCTGGGGCCGGTGCCTCGGGGCGGGGCCTTCAGGGGCGGGAGGATCTGGCGCTCGGGAAGGCTGCTGGCGGCTCGGCTTGGCCCGGCCCGACTCTGGCGGGGGGGGCATCAGGGCCGGGGGGGTGGGGGCCCACAGCTCTGCCCGGCGCTGGGGCCGGCCCGGTGCTTGCGGGGACTGGTGGCTTGGTCTGGTGCTGGGGCAGGCCCGGCGCTTGGTGGTGGGAGCGGAGGCTCTGTCTGGTGCTGGGGTGAGTCAGGGGGCTCAGCCTGATGAGGTTGGGGCGGGCAGGCCAGGGCCCCTCTGGGATGGGGGAGGCTCAGGGCTTTTCCTTTTATGGGGGGTGGGGCCTTGGGGCAGGGCCAGCAGGCTAGCCTCCCCAAAGCAGGGGTTCACCCACTGCCCATGGGGGCACCTGATAACGGTCTTTGAATCTAAGAGCTGTTCTAAAGAGGACCGTGATCAATTGTTCTCCATGTCCCCTGACAGACAAGTGATAATCAGCATAATCTGCACCAAGGGAGATTCCGGGCAGGTATTAGGAAAACCGTTCTAACTCTCAGGATAGCGATGCTCTGGAACAGGCGCCAAGGGAGGTTGTGGAATCCCCATCATGGAGGTTTTTAAGACCAGGCTGGACAAACCCCTACGAGGTTTACTAGGCCCTGCTGCAGCGCAGGGGCTGGACTTGATCTCTCGAGATTCCTTCCAGCCCCACATCTCTAGGATACACTTCGTGGTGCCACTCCACCTCCGTCTGGGGGCGGAGACTGGGACAATAGAAGAGCACAGGGTGCTTTGCCTTCTTTAAAGAAAGTCAGATGCAAAGGGTGGTTGTTAGTCCTGGGTAGTGTGGGGAGCACTTTTGTGTGTGTGGACATAATGTGTCATATAAACTGTGACACTGGCAGACCAGATGCCAGCTCATGCCAAGGTCCCCATGCCTCCAGGGAGCCCTGACTTATAAATAGCTGGAGCCAGTCTGGCTCACCTGGGTGTTAGTATTGTTAACATAGGTATAAGAATCTGTTTAGTGTTTAGACTTTATTGAATGCTTGTGAGTTGCTTCCCGCGTTAATCTCACTTATAACAGCTGTATCCCATACTGTAAGGTAACATTCCAGCTGTTGTACTGTGAAAATCTAAGTCACCAGACAGGAGAGAGACATTAACTAGTGTGACATGCTAATCTGCAACAAACGGCACTACATCCTGCCCCACGGGAAAGGACCCTCGACGTCAAATGGACAGTTTGGGAGGATAAAGAGGACAAAAGATATTTGCCCTCCCCCACCTTGAAGATCAGTCATGCAAGTGGATTTCTTCCATCAGCTGATCTTGCAGCTCAGAGCACAAGGGAGGAGGGCGATAAAAACCCTAACAAGAAGGAACTATGTCTCGCTGCTGCTTGGACTCTGAGGGACGAGGTCTCTAGGCATAGGCAAGAGATCCCCAGCTGCTCAGCCTGTGTTAGCCCTAAAAGTCATATAGAGCTTGTTGATTCTCTAATTAGAGAAGCCACTATTATTATTTTTAATTAAGATTGTAACTCTTTTGTGTGTGTGCCTTTACCTGCATTAACCTTGTCAATAACTCTCGTTTCCTTTTCCTACTTAATAAATCTTTAGATAGTTTATTATAGGACTGGCTACAAGCGTTGTCTCTGGTGGGGTAAGTGACTGATCCTTTGGGACTGGGAATAACCTGACCATCTCTCACAAAGGTAAGCTCACTTTTGTTGTGAGATAGACCGGAGTTTCCAAGGGGACTGTCTGTGACTACCTGCTAGGGCTGTTATAGTGCCTGAGGAGTTTACACTAGATCATTAGTTGGTGAAATCTAAGTACACAATTCATATCCATTTTGGGCTTCCGAACAGTCTGCCCTGCCATGGGACTTGCTCTTAAGTCAATGCGGGCAGCGTGACATGAACAAGCTAGGGAGAGCATCCAATGGCCAGCAGACCAAACGTCTCTTGTGTAATTACTCACATACCGCACCTGATCCGGGGTTACAGTTGGTTCAATGTTGCAAACCGGTTTTATGGGCAAGCCCCGAACAGCTGCTCAGTTTGGCCGTATCTCCTTCGCAAGCAGGGGTCTAGTCACATTCGGGTTGGAGGAAGGAGCTCCTACAATCGCACCCAAACTAGAATAGGCCACATGCTCCTCTGGGTGTGCAGCACCCAGCACATCGGGGCCTGATCCGGAGTGAGGCCTCTGGGTGCTGCCGTAACCCAAAGAATCACCATCATAATTACCACTAGTCCCACGTGTCTTTATTCTGTTATAGAAGCTCTACATTTGAGACAGGGAACATGGACACCACTCTGAGGGCAGCAGCCACCAGATGGCACCCGTACAAATAGCTTTCATCTCGGTGTGGGAGCAGTGCACAATCTTGGATGAAAGGTTGTGTTGTTGTGAGTTTTGTGATGTGATTTCTTTTGGGGAGCTGTGGCAAACAGCAAGGGAGTTTGCTCTCTGCTGTAATCTAATCACTCTAGCCAGAGCAAATTCTTGGGGCAGAGTTGTTTCTTGGGAACCAGGCCTTGGTGTTGGGCTGAGGTTCCTGGCAGAGGGGCTTGCTGGTGCCGTTTGTGACTTGCTCTGTTCTAGGACTAGTGTATCTAGACTACATCAAGAAAAGACCCCAACTCCCCATCACTGATTCCTCCTTCAATGGGACACTGCTCTGCAAGGCCCTGACGTCTGTAACCCACAATACCATGTGACTTCAGTGACCAGTCACATATCACCAACAGTGTACAGTGGAAGGGTTGTGATTATAGGCAGGAATCGACTTGGGCCATTTGCAGAGACCAGGGCGGGCTAGCAAGCAGGGAAAGGGCCACAAAGCCACTGGGGTAGGGCCAGCGTTGGCTCCCAGGCAACAGCCCTGCAGGGCATGGACTCTAGTGTCAGAGGCACACAGATACGCTTGCCACTGTGCGCTTCCAACACACCCTTGGCCCCTGCTAGTCACTGGGGCATCTCCCCTCCCCACAGCTCCCGCCAGGAATTGCCTGGGGCCCTTCTGCCAGCCCCGATGCTGCATGCCCGGAGTCCAGTGACTCTAGCCAGGTCCCCACAGCCAGGAGCCTCCCCGGAGTTTAACCCCTTCCTGGTCCTGGGGATTAGCAGTGGGTGGGGGTCAGCAGGAGGAGCTGGGCGGGAAGCGCAGGGGAGGGGAAGATCACAGCGACTCCTGCGATTCCCCAGACAGACACCGAGGGAAGGAGGAGCCGTCCTGGGGGTGGGATCGCTGCGAGCTCCTGCCGCCGCCTGGCTGCTGTTCCCCAGAGTCCGGAGGCAGGGAGCGGGGCGGCCGCTGGAGTCTGACCCTGGGGGGCGGGAAGTGCCAAGACCAGGGGCCATGCTGCGCTGTGCGCCTCGGAGTCCCCGGGAGCCCCAGCCAGCCTGACAGCCGGAGCGAGAGACCCCCAAGGCGCAAGTCCCCGGGCAGGAGACGCCACGGACAGCTCCTCGGGGCGCAGCGCGGGAGGGGTCCTGGGGGGCGCAGGGCAGGACAGGAGGGGTCCCGGGGCGCAGCGCAGGAGAGATCGCGGGGGCGCAGGACAGAAGGGGTCCGGGGGGCGCAGCGCAGGGCAGGAGGGATCCCGGGGGGCGCAGGACAGGAGGGGTCCCGGGGCACAGATCTCGCAGTGTCCGGCCGGGGCAGCTCCTTCCCGGGGCTTGCTGGCAGCGGCCCCCTCCCGGGAGCTAAGCGCATTCCGGCGGCTCGGCGCTCCGGGCAGCCCCATGGCGCCCCCGGGCTGGTGAGGGGCCGGCGGCTCCGGCTCCCCCGGCCGAGGAGATGGCCCTGGAGCGGGCTCTGCTCGCCGCTCGCCAGGGGGACGTGGACACCCTGAAGTCCCTGCAGGCGGCGGGGCTGCTGCGGCCGGGGCTCCGGGACCCGCTGGGCGCCTCGCCCGCTCACCACGCCGCCCGGGCCGGCAAGCTCAACTGCCTGCGCTACCTGGTGGAGGAGGCGGCGCTGCGGGGCAATAGCCGGGCCCGCAACGGGGCCACCCCGGGCCACGACGCGGCGGCCACCGGCAACCTGGCCTGTCTCCAGTGGCTGCTGACCCAGGGAGGCTGCTGCGTTCAGGTGGGCACCGCGCGCGGCTCCCCTCCCCGGCTCAGCCAGGCCTGGCGCAGGTCCCAGCCCCAGCCCAGCCTCCAGGGTCCCCGGGCCGCCTGCTGTGGGGGTGACTGGGTGCTGGGGCCTCTCGCCTGGCAGGGCCCAGACCAGCTCCCCGCCTGCACTGGGATGGGGCTGGGCCGTGCCCTCTCGCGGAGGACATGCGGGGCGAGCAGTGCCCCTCTGGGCGGGCAGCCGCGCTGGGTACATGTCACCCAGGGCTTGGGACTGGCCTGGCGCTCC
>NC_048316.1:1597828-1668936 GCF_013100865.1 Trachemys scripta elegans | reverse complement strand
GGCGGGGGGGGAGAGATGATCAGGCTGGAAGGACTGGGGAGGGGAGAGATGATCAGGCTGGAAGGACTGGGGAGGGGAGAGATGATCAGGCTGGAAGGACTGGGGGGGGGAGAGATGATCAGGCTGGAAGGACGGGGGGGGGGAGAGATGATCAGACGGAAGGGCAGGCTCAGCTCTATTAGGAGCCATCTTGGATGAATTCCACTTGCTGTTCTACATTGTCATGAGCGCTGGTGACCGCAGTGGGGCTGTGCAGTAACCAAGCGACTGCATGCCAACGCAGCCAGCCCGGCATGACTCTCCTGCTGTGGCCACGCAGTGCAATGCCAGCTCTCCTGGGGCGGGACCAGTGAAGAGGTGGAATGCCGTTCCCGTTAATAGGCAGGTCAGTGCCCAGGAAGAACAATCAGCGAATTGTCCGTTCCTGGGCAGAAGTATCTGTTGACTGAACATAGACTCCCAAATGTGCTTTCAGTTTAAATGTAATAAACTATGGGGTAGGAGGTCTTGAGTGTCAGTGGCTTGCACATACATTCCTGTGTAACTCAGAAGTGCTGTCGTCTCCAAAGGTCTATGTGTTGCTATTTTTTAAACAGCTCTTTCATTTTCACCTGGAGGTACCCAGCTCATGTCCCAGCATTAATGGCTAAGTGCAGTATTGCCAACTCCCTACAGTCAAGAATCATGAGTCAGGCCGCAGCGCTCACGAGGCCAGCTTTAAAATCACGAGCTTTTAAAAGAATAATATATGTTGGGTTATTGTTCTTTGTCTTCTGGTTTCTGGCCTTGATGGTGCACTCAGGGCACACATTCAAGTTTTACTCACCAGCCACGTGGGCTAGAAACTTCCTTTTTGTTAATGAAGGCTCAGATCCTCATGTAATCACCTGACTCCAGGAGCTGGATCTTTAAGTAAATAACCCAATATCATGAGACTTGCAATAAAATCACTTGAGTTGGCAACACTGCAAGATACATGGTTAAACACAGCAGAGAGAACTTATTTCATCCTTCCTGCTCTTGGATTTTGATGAGATGGAGTTGCCTGTGATCAATACACGAGGGCTTAGGAAAGGACAGGGTTGTGGTAACGTGTGCAGGGAAGAGCTGTAGGGCTGGGGCCAGGCAATCTGAGCATGTGAATATGAAAAAGGTTCTTTATTGCCTAAGTTGTGGATAAGTCACTGTGCATGCGTTTCAGGGGCAACATCTCTTCTCTTGAGTATCTTAGTCCCCCTCCTCCCCTTCTCCTAGAGTTTGGGGTTCTAGATGCCCCTACAGCATTTCTTGCAAGTGTCACGGAGTGTGGGGGAGTCAGGGCCCTGCACCCCTCTTCCTGGGATTCACCGTGACTCTCAGCCAGCCAGTAAAGCGGAAGGTTTATTGGACAATAGGAATGCAGTCTAAAACAGAGCATGTAGGTACAACCAGGACCCCTCAGTCAAGTCCTTCTGGGGGACAGGGAGCTTAGACCCCAGCCTTGGGGTTCCCTGCATTCCACCACCCAGCACAAAACTGAAACTTAAAAAAACTCCTCCAGCAGCTTTCTCCCCTCCCCCAGCTCCTCCACTCCTTTGTCCAGTCTCCTGGCCAGAAGGTGTCACTTCTCCCAACTCCCTTCCTGGCTCAGGTTACAACTCAGGTATCTTCCTTCAAGGGAAGTCCCCCATCCCCAATGTAACTCTACTGCAACATTCCCAGGTCAAATCTGCCCGCTCCCTGTTGCGTCACAGCAAGGTCCTAGCTTGTTGTCAGAGTTCTGTAACTCTCCCCAAAAGCACGTGAGTTATTGCACTCTGTGAAAAGTCACCAGGTGAGAAGCTGGAAGAATTAAGAGGCTCAGATGCTGGGGCAAAGCGAGTGTAAGGCTCTCAGCTCTGTTAGGAGTCATGGAACTTTCAACGCTGACTTTGTCCAACCAAGGCCTTGATCGCAGAAGTCACCTCCTCCGTGATAGAGCAGGCCTAGCGTCTGGCTCCCGACCTGCCTGGCCATTTCTTGTTTGAAGTTTCCCAGGAGAGGGCTAAGGTCCCAGACCTAGTGTTGTATTGTGCTTCGATGCCCTGATTCCATCTCTCAGTCACTGCCAGTAGCTCTTACGCATGCAAATAGACCCAGTGGGCCGAATATTCCAGCCTGGCGGAGCTGGGAAGGGAGAGCAAAGGTCTCCTACCCTGAGGCCCCTCAGAAGCTGCTTTGTGGTTTGTCCCCGTATGGCTCAGAATAGCGCACGGGGACCACAGCCCTTGCACCCAGCCCTGTCTATTGACGGCTAAGGGCTCTGCACCGTCTCTATGGGGTTCCTCTGTGTCTGGGAAGGTCAGGAGCGCAGTCACATGGCGTTCTGTCTGGAGCAGGCAGCACAAAGGGATGCGAGGTGGGACTTCAGAGGGTCTCACAATATCCAGTGTTTGCTTCTAGCCTGCACATCGTCTCTCTGCGCCCCCAGGATTGGCACACTGGTATCCACGTTCCTCTGGATACCGGCTGCTTTGGTTTGTGTTGCTTTAATAGCTCGGTGCTGCTCCCTCTCCCCACCCCCATCGGTTCCCATTTCATAGGCGGGGTCCCTCCTGCGGCTGTTCTTCCCTTCTGCATCTGTGAACTTGGTGCTACTGAAGGCCTCTCTTTGTCCCCAGAACTGGTGCAGCCTTCCCCACCCTGCCGTTGTGCCTGTCCTCTGGCCTGGAGCGGCTGTCACACTCCAGGACTCCTCTAGCCCTTGGCCTCTCGAGAAGGAGGCTATTTCTTTAATCCCGGGTAGGGTGTGCGCGTGTGATGTGGACACAGGAACCTGGCTCAGCCCCCCTGAACTCGTCTCACAGGGGCCACGTTACGCTTGAGGCAGGATCCCGTTGCAGTTTCCCAGGTTTGCAGCCACTGATAAAACACTGCTGCTAAGCAGGGCTGGAGGTTCTGCCACAGTTGCGTGCACCTGAGTGTGCAGTCCAGAAAACCTCGCTGCCCATTCATTGCAGTGTCACGAGGAGCAGGTCGTAATAGGAACTGTCTTGTTTCGTTTCTGCAGGACACAGACAATTCCGGTGCCACTATCCTGCATCTCGCAGCCCGCTTTGGTCACCACGAAGTAATAGACTGGCTACTGCGATTTGGAGCCAGCGACCCGATGATAGCCACGGACACAGGAGCGTTACCTGTTCACTATGCTGCAGCCAAAGGAGATTTCCCTTCATTGCGACTTCTCTTAGGGCACTGTCCAAAGTAAGAGAATTTTGTTTTTAGGGGATGGATTTGCAGGGAGTTCAGTTGGCTTGTTTCTGCGCGTGTGTTGGTTGTGTCAGAATATCTAGAGCAATTATAGCATTTGGTTGTTCTTCAGCTTGTGCACAATGGAGGTAACCCAAGTCTTGGGTTTATGGAGTCCACACAACTAAAGCTGTATTTACAGCATCACTAACATTTCTCTAACTTTGCCCTCCCATCCTGTAGTGGAAATTAATGTGTCTGAGCTGCTGGCTAGCAATGACTAGATCTTATGGCAAATTTGCAGATTCATATTAAGATTCCCCTTTTTATACATTTATACAATTTTTGGCTGACACATGATACTGCCACTGCACAGTATCTGAGGGAGAGGGAGAGCTCAGTGGTTTGAGCATTGGCCTGCTAAACCCAGGTTGTGAGTTCAATCCTTGAGGGGGCCACTTAGGAATCTGGGGCAAAAGTCTGTCTGGGGATTGGTCCTGCTTTAAGCAGGGGATTGAATTAGATGACCTCCTGAGGTCCCTTTCAACCCTGATATTCTATGATTACAGCTAATTTTATTTTTGTAAACCAAACAAAAGGCTTTCTTACCCCAGGAAAGATTCCTTAGGATCTAATTCTAGAATCGAATTGAATTTTCCTTAGATTGTGAATTCCTCAGTGCCAAGACTGTTTGGAAAGCACCTAAAACATAGCGGGCATTGCTGAGAATAAATACTAAAAAGAACATAGTAGCAAATGTAAATATTAACTTCCGATTCCAAGTTGTATGAGTTTTGGGACTGTTGTGTGAATAATGAATAGCCTGCAATACCTGGATTGCTAAATCCATAGGTGCTGATTCTCCACTCCATGGGACCTGGCTGTCGTCACTTAGACCTGTGCAAACTGCGTGTATAACACCACCACTACAGGTGCCAGACAATGTTGTCTGGCACCTGTAGTGGTGGTGTTATACACGCAGTTTGCACAGGTCAATTACATTACAATCCTTTTGCGTCTCTTTAGTCCTTTCTTCTACAAGTGGCAGGATACTGGGTAAAGTGCTGGCTGAACTGTATGTGTCGTGTCTTCTGCCCTAGGGTCCCATCCTGCCAACACTGGTGCAGGTGAGCGACTCTATTCACAGGACTTCCTTAGTGAGAGAATAAAGTTACTCACCTGCCTAAGTCTTTGCAGCATCTGGCCCTAGTGAGGGAGAAATGGCTCATCTGGCTCAGATACAACGCCATCCAACAAACAGTCGGCACAGAGCCTGCTTTGGCTGCTAAAAGAATTGTTCTCATTTGTAAAACCTGGGCTTGCTAACGACATGACAGCTTTATCACAGTGGGAAGTCAAACGTCCCTTCGTTATTATCCCAGGAACAAAGGGCAAGAGGCTGGATGTTCACTTTTGATGGAAATATTGCTCCCTGTTGCAGGTGGGGCTGATGAGGATTTGTTCCAGGCGCTTTTGGAACTGGGCGATAACACGGTCGCCTTTGTTCAGGCTATAGTTATGTAAATGGATTAGGCTGCCCTGCAGGAGAAATAAGGCTGTTCAAATGTGTGGAAAGACAAGCTTCCGCCTTGTTTAAGGAATGTAGGCTTGTGAGAGGGCTGTGGACGTCAAGGCCCCTGTGTGTTTTCAGATGACACATTCTGTGCATGGTAAAATCCGGGAGTACTGGGGTACTTTTCATTGGTTATTACAGAGTAACCTCAGAATTCCAGGATGTTCTGAAAACAAACCACTTCCTGGGCCAGTGATAGCCAGCACTGCTGGTTATGGCCTAGCCTGGCCATGCCATTCTAACTCCTGCTTTCTGGTGCTTAGAACTTGCCCAGATCCAAGCTCTCAATCAAACCCCGTGATGCTGTCAGAAATTTGACATGAGTGTGGCTGTGGTGACTTCCAGGGAGCTACACCCAGGTGTGCTGGGGTGTGTGTGTGCATTGTCTCTCCTTAGGTAGAGACAGCACAAAGTGTAGGCAAGCCGTAAATTCCACATAAGCCCAATAACTATGTCCAGACCCAGGACTGGCCCTCCACAGAGGGGGTGGAATTTCACCTGTGCTGATAATCTCTGTTCTCTGACCATGACCCTGTCTCTGGGTTTAATGCTCCCACCTGGTGATTAAAACACTTAGACGTCTGTCCCCAAAATAGCTGCATTCTCTTTGCAGCTGGGAATGGGGGTCCCAGCTCTTGACTGGGACCCTGTACAAGGTCCCCCGTAGCCTGCTGGATGTGGAGCCAAAATGCTAGAAGGTCAACAAAGAGCAAATATAAACTGATCAGGGGTGGGAAAAGCAGGTCACTCAAACATCATGGATCTGTGCGCCACAGATTACAAAACTTCTAATCTTATTTTCCGTGATGGACAGGAGAACAGGGCTATAAATACCCTGCAGCTCTTTGGTAATTAACGTTCACTTACACGGGGACTTTTCACAGGAAGATTCTTAACAAAGTCAAACACACTTTTGACAAAATAGAACAGAATCAAATCCTCAGTAATGACAACATCCAAAATGCAGCCACCTCTGGGCCCTTAGCGAGTGTCAGCAACCCCCCTTTGTCCCCCTCCTGAACAGCTTCCACTCATGTAGCAGCAGAATGTGGGAGACTAAAGTAAGTCCCTTCCAGTGTAACTCCTGGCAAAAAACCAAACCCCTACCACCACCACCGCCAACTGGGCACAGGGCCCACAGGGCAGCAAGTGATGATTCTGGGTCATAAATTAGGTGCCAACAAGTCTGATAACCAAGCACCATGATGAAAAGTACTTATATGGTGGGCAGGGCACAAGACAGGCAGGAGAGGACAGCCACATGAGCCAGATGTGCTCTTGTGTGTCTAAGAGCATTGCACAAGTCTGGGGCCTTTCATAGGCCGGCAACGCACACCCCAGATCCATTGCAGAGGGATACCAACGCTGGCTAAATCTACCCAGTTTTCCCACAGCAACATACAAATGCATTTGAGGTCTTGGCCAAAGCCAGTCTGCAAATCTAGGCTCAGGATGGCTTTCAACTGGTGCCCAATCGCTGTCCAAAGAGAAGCGGAGCATTAACTAGTGGGCTTGGCTGGGAACTGCATGATGACGACCCCTAGCACTGACTGGAGATCTGAGAGCACCCACGGGACAGGCTTCCTGGAGGAGGCGGGGCAGGCGTGTCAGCTATTGCTAGCTGCATTGGTCAAGTGAGGGCCAGGGCAGGAGCAGGATACCCTGGGATGCCCAGGGACACAAAACCCAACCCTTCCCTATCGCTGGTAGCAAACAGAACTGTCCTTTGCTTGTGAGATGGCTGCGCTGGAAATACAGACAGACAGACTGTCTCTGTTTATTGATAGGCATTTCTGTGGTACTCAGCAGTAGCCTTAACTCTGCCCCGTACCCCCGCCCACCTTCCCCCCGTGGGTCTCCGTGTGTGTTGGGGAGGGGTCAGGATGACCTTTGTGCCACGCTGGACAGGGCTGCCACATTTGTCAGCAGATGTTTCCCAGCTGGTGGGCAGTGCAGTGCCCAGGACTTAGACACGGCAGGCAGAGGGGCCCTGGACTCAGCATCTCCACCCCTTCAGATTACAGCCCGTAGCTGATGAAAGCAGCGTGTTGGAAGGCTGCCAAGCAGGGCACACAGACGCCCCGCCCCATCCTCCCTCCCTGACGGACAGGCCGGCAGACGTCTCCCGGGTGTTCCAAAGCCCATGGAACCCAGACCTGCCCCCGCCTGCATTTCCCATGGGGATGGAGAGAGCTGCTGAAAGGGACCCATGGAGACTGATGGGACGTGAACTCGAGCAAGGAGAGCTGGTTGGGCAGGCAGCTGCCAGCGGAGTGGGAGAAACATGCCTCCTGCAGGAGCGTTTGGAGGGGACCCTCCTCCTCTGCTGGTTCATTTAAACCCCATCCCGGGAGCGTTCGAAGTGGGGAATTTGCAGGGGAAGAGGGTTGTGTTGTGAAATATTTTGTAATTTGACATGGATTTTGGGAGGGGTTGTGAGCGAAAGGCTCCTGCCCCAGCCCTCCGCGAGGCCCCAGTCCAAGCAGGAGAGTCAGCCCCTCGGGGAATGGGCGGGAGGTGGAAAGTGTAGGGAGGCGTGAGCCTGCTGGCACTGGGGAGCAGCATTGCCTTATGTTTGGGGGCGGGCTGGGTCTCACCATGTTCAGTGCTGCCCAGCGCCCCCACCCCCAGCCCTAGAGAAATGGGCCCTTCGAATAAAAGGCCCGAATGTGGAAAACACGTGAGCTCCTTTTGCTGCCCAAGCTGTATCTTGTGGGGTGGGGGCTTTGATGTCAGTTTCTGGGGTGGTTGTATCACTGCAGGCTGGAGACCAGATCTGGCCTGGCCTGGCCAGCCCTCTGTTCCTCGCGGGGCTGGGGGACGGACAGGAGTTTCTGCCACAGGCAGATGCATGGACAATAACAAATCCAACCCCCCACATCCAGAATTGTCTGTTCTGAGTTTACCCCAAAAGCAGTGGGGCGAGAAGGGATATTCGTGGCTGGGAGAGAGAGAAGCATGGCAGGGATTTGGCTTCTGAGAGCAGAGGCAGGTGTCTGATGATAGCCCCAGAGTTATCGGTTATTCAGGCGGAATGTGAGAATTGAGGCTAGACGTGCTCCCCATTTCACAGGGAAGAGATGAATCTGGACATCATTTGGGTGTCACTCCAGCCCGGCCCTGTGATAGCGGCTGTAGGGGCAGCAGGAAGCCTGGCTTGCTCCACTTTTCCTGCTTTCACAAGAACGGAGGGAATTCTTCAAGGGCCGTGTAGGAAATAGTTACCGCTGGCGGATTCACAGCTGCTCTCTCAAAGGGACGTCGTCACTCATCCTCGCATGCCACTGCAGAAGCTTTTGAGAGCTGTGTGTCCACCTCCGGCAGTGCTCGGGCAGCAGGACCCTTGGGGGTGCAGCAGCTGGTGTGGGGGGGGGTTCAGCATGCTTGAAACCTTGGGTCTGGGGGTGTGAGGTGATCGCAGCACTAGCTAGGCCAGGAGAGGATTCTGCCCGGCTAGGGGGAGTTTAAATAGCCAGGCTCTATGGAAAGCCAAGATAGCAAATGTAAAAATAGCCCACACCCTTTAAATGGCAAACCTGCACCCAACAGGGCTTCCCGCAGCCAGGTCTAATCTGTGCCTCCTATCAGCCAAGCCCGGAGCACCCCTGTCCCACTGCTCCCAGGCTCTGCCCCTCCGGGGAAGCTGCGTGCTGCCCCCGGCCCTGCTAGCTAGCAGAATGCAGTGGCTTTTGAAGAGATGCTTTCAGCTGCTGGAGCTTGGTTGGGTCTCTTCTCCCCAGCAGTTCGCTACAGCAAGCCTGACTATGGAAACTGTGCTCAGGCCCGGGCCTGCCTGCCAACGTGACAGGAGCATGCTGGGCTCCCTTGGGTTTAGCTGCATCTGACTCTGACTCCATTCTGCGTAGCTGCGGAAGAATAAAAATCAAAAGCCCCAGTTCAGAGCCATGCTGGGGTCCTGCCAGTGTTTCCATTAGGAAGTGCTGGCAGAGCCACGTTGCACAAGTCTCACGAGGGGTTTGATAGCATGGGCTCGCTAAGGCCGCTTTTTACATACGCCGTTGGGAAGAACCGATATCTAATGAGAACAAAGCGTTTGCTGGCTTGAAGCTGACCCGTTAGTTGATGACAGATGACTGGTGAGATGGCAGTTCTAGAACCCCTGGGCATTGTCCTACCGCACATGGATTCCGTGTAAGGTCTCTTACACGGTTATGGAGCCTAGCCACTGAGTCACTAAAGTATTTACTGAGGTTGGGAAGTGAACTAGGTGACGGGCCAGAGCCGTCCTCTGGCCCTGGTGACACACCACTTGGTGTCTGCAGAATCTCGTCACTAACGGGCCTGCACTGGGTGTGATTGTTATGGAGCAAAAGGAACACAAAGGAATATCAGCAGGTTGGTTAGACAATCCCCAGAGCAGTTACTTGACAAGGCAGAGTCTCTGGACTGCCCTGGGTGGGTTGGCAAGTTTTGCTGTCTATTATATAAATCACGACGCTGTTTGTACAAACAAAGGAAAGGGTCAAAATATTTTTCTCTTTTAAATGAAAAACAAAATGTGGTTTTAATATTTCCACCTCACGAATTGGCTATTACAGCTGGAGAGCTTGAAGTTAAGATCAAAAGGGAATTTACCCTGATTGCTTTCCCATAAGCAGCAGCCTTTCCTTTGTGTATATTTTATATCCTTAATTTAAAATCTTAACCAATTATTGTAGTAGCCATGGCAATTGCTCTCACACGCCGTCACTGCTTTGGGACCAATATGTGTTCAGGCGACAACTTTCCTAGAAGACACACTCCTGGTGCAGACACGGCCTGCAAGGCCTTATGCAATATCTATGCACATCTCCGTGGCTGCACCGCACTAGCACATGCAGATCAGGTATGTCCTGCAATCCACTGATTTGAGAGCAGCACAACATCAGCTGCTGCTAATTCATTGACCTGAATATTCCCCCGATTCCAGCGGCAGTCAGCTCCCCGGGGGCTGGAAATGGGGTCACCGTGCAAACATATCTGAACGAGTAGTGTCCTGATATGCCCGGGCTACTGTGGGAGCATCATAACAAGCGTGACTTGCACAAATGCACCCCGGGCCCTTTACTTTTACATACTGTCTCCAGCACAGGAAATCAGACCCTTCCCAGCAGATTAACATACAGGTAAATACAAGTCAACTAAGTGGATTACAGGTACCATCTGTGGCTGTGACAGTGCAGAGCATGGGGAGGGTACACTGTGCAGATTCCAGGCAAAACGCCTGAGCCCAGACAGACGAGGGAGCGAGCTAGGGGACTCCAGGCATGGTACGCTCGTTAGGGAAAGGACAAGGCAACACAGATGAATTGTAAAGAGTCAGGGGGCCCATTAGGGGCAGGGAGGTTGTTCCAGACCAAATCCACAAACTCTAAATGGGAAGCTCAGCAGTGGAAAGGTTGACTCTCCATTCAGTGAGACTCCCAGTAGAGTCCATGCAAGTGATATGGCAAAACCCCCAGTTACCAGTGGGAAAAGACTTCACAGCCCCCCGCTCAACTCACTGACAGACGAAGGGTCCCTGAGTTTTGCTAAGTAGGCTCTTAATTAAGCATGTCTTAGTCACAGGCCTTGTACATTTAATTTTATGCTTCTCCTGCAGTTACTTTTACTGTGAGCACCTGCCGCCTTTAGTTAAGAAATCCCATTAATTATTTACTCCTGTGCTCATCGTCCCTTCTGCTAACTGCCCGATGGGAGGCTCCATTACAAGCCTTGAAATTCTATCTCTGGGCGCCGCAACACCAGCTAACAGGCAGGATGCAGCAGTAACAGTTCAAATGGGGAGGAACGACAGTGGGTTTGTATCTACATTGCAGACAAAAGCTCTATTGAAAGACCATGAAAGGTTGCAAAGTCAAGCACTCAGAAGTTAGGAAATGCCAGAATTAAGGCTCCTTTTTGCACTTGAGGTAATCAGTGACTGGTAGTAGTAGAAGGTTTTTATCTTCTCTGTGGACCAGTCACGAGAGGGCGATGAGCCGTACCATTTGCCAGGCAGCAGAGGAATGTTGGGCCTCAGGAATCCTGGATTCCGTTCCATGTTCTGGGCAGGAGTGTTCCCTAGTGGCTACAGACCCTTTTGCCCCCTCATTCCCTCACCCCACTCACACACACACCCTGACTCCTGCCCCCTCCAGCTTGTTCGCGTGCCCCGCCACCTGGCCTTGCCCCTGCCCCCACCTTCCGCAGTCATGTCAGATTACTTCCCCTTCTCCTCCATGCTGCCTGAACGGATTTTCAGAGCTCAGAACCTGGCCAACTTTGGTGGATTTTTACAGGGACAGGAGAGGAACCCTCCTGAACACAGGGTAATAGCCTGGGCTCACCCCCTGCCCCGCTGCTCTTCGAGCGCCTGCTCGAGAACGTGAAGCTCCTCAGCAAAACGGCTGTAAGAATGTTTTAACCTTGACCCAAAACCCATATTTCCCTTTATTTTGTTTTTCACAGAATCATAGAAGTGCAGGGACCTTGAGAGCTCATCTAGTCCAGTCCTCTGTACTCAAGGCAGGACATGGACGTGGCTGAACTGATTTTGCTGAAATTTACGCCCAAAAAATCAGCTTGAGGCCGATGCCTGGTCTGGAAAATTTCAGCCCAAATCGTTATTGTGTGACAAAGTCATAAACAACTGAAAGAGGCATTTCGCATGGAAAGTGTTGGGCAACCTAACTACGCTAACAGAATGTTAGGAACCATTAGGACGAGGATAGATAAGAAGACAGTAAATATCACAATGCCATTCTATACATCCATGGTACACCCAGCCCTTGAATACTGTGTGCAGTTCTGGTCACCCCATCTCAAAAGAGATATATTAAAATTGGAAGAAGCACAGAGAAGGGCCCTAAAGATGACTGAGGGTATGGAACAGCTTCAGTAGGATTAATAAGACTGGGACTGTTCAGCTTGGAAAGGAGGCGACTGAGGGAGGATATGATAGAGGGCTATAAAATCATGACTGGTGCGGAGAAAGTGAACGGGGAAGTGTTAGCTACCCCTTCACATAACACAAGAACCAGGGGTCACCCAATGAGATTAATAGGCAGCAGGTTTAAAATAAACATCAGGAAGTACTTCTTCACAATGCACAAGGCCAGGGAATGTTGTGAAAGTATACGCAAAAGTAGAACTTGGTTCAGAAACAAACTAGATAAGTCCATGGAGGATAGGTTCTCCGACGGCTATTAGCCGAGCTGGTCAGATACGCAACCCCACGTGCTGGGTGCCCCTGAGGCTACCCTACAGTGTATGTCGGCAGAACGTCTGTCGCTCAGGGGGGTGAATGAATCACCCCCCGGAGTGACGTAAGTTACACCGACACAAGTGCTTGTGTGGACAGAGCTTCTCCCACTGACACAGCTACCACTGCTTGTTGGGGGTGGATTCATGACGTCGACAGGAGAGCTGCCGATCGTTCAGGGAAGCACCCAGGCTCTGGGATGTTCTTCTGAATGACTCTTTACAGTGTGCCGATTGCTAGCACGAGTGTGTGGGACTCCCCGCCCCTTCTGTGTCTGCTGCACCTGCAGACGGGGGCTCTACGGCCAAGCCACCATCTCACAGAACAATCGGTGGTGTGGGGGGTCTGGCTTTTCATGTCTCATTAGCCAGGGTCGAGTGAGATGCTATGGGGGGATGGGCACGAACCAGCCCAGAAATGCTGGTTTCGTGCTCTTTGCTCCCAGAAAGCCAATCCCTTGGGCTTCTACAGACTGAGTGACCAGTAGAGTCTCCTTTTGCTGGGATGCTGGTGCCTCCCGGCACAAGGGGAGGCATTCCCAACAGGCGCTCCCTGGCCCTCTGAGCAACGGCTGGTTTCCAGCACTTGGCATACGTCTGAGCTCAGGTGCCAGCGTTCCTGGGTGCAAGGTGGACCTGGTGGCCTCTCTGGCCTCACCTGCTGACACGGGTGCCAATGAGCTGTCTGCCCCTGGTATTTCTAAAGAATTCTTCACTACAGGTGCCTGCTGCTAAGTACAAAGCCAACACACTGAACCCCGACATGAACTAAAGCTTCCAGCTGCCTCTGCCCCAGACTGCGGTGCTCAGAGCAGGACCAGTCCGATCCCGCCCTCTCTCTGCTGGGGACACAATATTCTAGGGCTGCTTATTTCAGCGAACAATAAGACGTAAAGACCCCTAGCTTTGCTTTTGGGGGACATTAGCCAACTCCCGCCCACATACTGTCCCCAAGCTGGGGCCAGCCTGAAGAATGCATTAAACTTTAACGATTAAATGAATTGAATTAGTATTATTAGCCTCAGTAATGGAAGTTATTAATAGGCTGCCGCGCTCCGGCCGTTACCAGGTTAGTTCCGTTAAGTCTCAGGACGTTCCCTGGAGCACTCTCGATTTGGGCCTGCTAAGCCTGCCCCTAATCTGCATACTTTAAACCCACTCATTGCCTCAGGCTCAAGCTGCAGGCTTTGTCTCGTTAATTCTTAATCAGCTTGGCTAGTGGCGATCCCTGGGAACAAGTGGCTGTTTTCCGTCCTGCATTGTTTGTTGTAATCACTATGGTAACCAGCGGCAGCTAACCTGTAGTAAGCGAACGCAGATGGATGGAGGGCCAGGGCTGGCTCTCCTTCGTCCATGTGCTCCTGTGGTCTGGGGGTGGACACGGCATACTCCCCTGGCAGGGGATAAGCCGTGATTATTTGTAGGCGAATCCGATGCAATCCTCTGCCCCTCCCCTCCTTTAACTCTCTGCTCCCTGCCTCTCCTCAGCTGGGGATCTTCCCCTGCCTCCTCACTATGTAGCACCTCCCTTGGGCTTTGCTCCCCCTTAGGGGCTGCAAACACCCCGCTGCGCCCAGCAGCTGCAGCAGGCGGCAATACAACTCGGCAAAAAGCCAGGAAAATCAGGGGAGCAGCGGGAGGGTGGGAAGGGCTTAGCAGCAGCCTGGGGTAACAGTAGGACAAGGGGTAGTGGCCTGAGCGGAGGAAGGGAAAGTTTAGGGACAAAGCTCTGTGCGCACAGGAGAGAGGCTGCACGCACGTCTGGGCAGCAGCAGCATGAGTCCCGCGCAGAGTGGCCTGGCTTGTATCTGAACAGGCACAGCACAAGCTGGGGCCCTGGGGCCTGTCCAGGGCTCGTGGCCTCAGCGGTTGTCTCAGTGCAGGCCGGAGGTGGCTGGGCAGCCCCCGGTGCTGGACACGGCATTTCTCAGCCTCCCACGCTGGGTTGGCGGAGGCAGCATAGCGCCAAGTGCTGCATGAAAACAAGGCGAGAACAGTGCCAGGCTCCGTGATGCCCACTGGATTCCCTTTGCTCCTGGACACGTGCTTCGCCCCTTGGGGGTGGAAAGAGCTGGAGCTGCCCTTACGAGATCCCTGTGAGGGTGAAATTCGCCCCCACGCAGAGGGACAGGACAAACCTGCACCACTTCAGCCCTGTTCCAGTGGGAGTGGGGTGATGCCTAGGCCTGGGGACCGCTCCCCGGAGAGCTGTCTCTTTAAGGTAACAGTAAACCCCTACTGCGTTGCATTTCCTCCCCAGCACTCCAGCTGCAGCAAGGTAACCCTAGCACACCGGTGCCAGGGCAGCGTGTCTTTCGGGGGGCTCGAACCGCAGGCATGCAGCTACACAGCTGAGACTGGCGCTGCCCGTTACTGTGTCTGGTTCGGCTTCGAGGCTGCTGCTTGTCTCACTGTCGTCTCCGGGAGCTGGTGCAGAACAAGCTGCGCTCTGCCTGCGGCTAGGGCAACGCCTGCCCGGGTTTGCCCCAGTGTTTCTTGCAGCCCGCAGCCACTTCAGAGCAACTCTAGCTATCGGAAGCCCAGCACAACGGAGCAGTCCCCTAAGCACTGATTCACAGCAGTTCGTTAGCCTGGCTGCAGGCACAGGGCTGAACATTGTGCAGCAGGTTCTCTCTGTTACGGCTTATCTGAATGGCAGCAGGGCCCCTGCTGGGCTGAGAGACTACGAGCCCCCAGTGGAGCGTGCTCTGAAGTGCCCGCGTGTGCTCAGGACTCAGAGTTGTGTATTCACCCACAGGGACAGCGAGTTCCAGGCGTTCCTGGGCAGCGCCAGCTCCTCGCAGGGGCATTGGCACATTTTGTCCCAGACATAAAGTTGCCACTTGCAGCAAATGCAGTTTCGGGGTTTCAGTTTCCCCAGCAGTCGGTGCAGGGCGCCTTTCAGCCAGGCCTGGGAAGGAGAAGAAAGGCCCTTCCCCGTTTGCCAAAACTTGGGTCATATTCCAGCCCATCCCCCACTGTTTTGCTGGAGTTGTTTTTTAGCCTGGAGTGTGTGCAGTGGCGCGCAGGGTTTGTACTTCAGATAACGGCTTGGCCCCTTGTGCTTTCCGCTGGGCAGTGCCCGCCACCAGTGGGACCTGAGCAGTGTGCGCCGTGTGCCCTTGCCGAGGCTGCATTCACCCGAACCCTTCCCAGCATCTCAACTGGACAGTCCTCAAGCCCTTCTGGCCCTTGCGCCTGGACTGCTCCCATTCTGCCCGTGGGGAAATGGCAAACCTGAGCACGCTCACAATCAGCCCCAGCAAATGCCCTGCGCTTTATTAGGAGACCACAACATGTGATATTAGCGCTCCAGGGCCAGATTCTGCTGTCACTGCCCCCTGTCGATCAGGAGTAACCACTCTGAAGGCAAAGAAATTTGCACCGGAGGAAAACCACCAGGAGGTCAGAGTCAGGCCCCGTGCAGTGAACGTGACCCACCCAGCTCCCCCGAGAGGTGGCCACACCGGGTGCAGGTCTGGATGATGGTGGGTTTAGCACAGACTTTCAGCGCTGCCTGGGTACTAAACGGACTGGGGGTCCCATGGGCAGAGCAAACAAAGGGACGAGAGAGCTACAAAACCCAGCAGCTGGTGCAGAGACAATCCGGAGGTCACTGGCATATGGCAAAGCAGTTTACTCACACATTCAATATGCTGATAGTCCCCAATCATAGGCTGCATTAAGCAAAACTGAACCTGCACAGATTAACCCATTCTAGATTACTTGGGAATTGGCAATTATGGATTTAAAATGTGCCCGTTCACACGATTAGCAGCTAATCTGGTCAAGTGCCATTAGTGGTGAGTTAATTAACAGATTTAAAATGTTAAAAAACAGAAGAGCACTTAAGTGCTACCAACATCTGGGTCCTTTGTGTGCACGTCCATATGCCTGCTGCTCTGGCAGCACTGGCCAGGAAGCCTATGGCAGGAGTGGTGGTGTGCACGGGGTGGCAGGAGCTGTGGTACCATGCAGGGACAGCAGCGGGCATGGCAAGGCAGTGGGCACGGGGTGGCAGGAGTTGTGGTACCATGCAGGGGCGGCAGTGGGCATGGGGCAGTGGGCACGGGGTGGCAGTGTGTGGGGGTGGCAGGAGCTGTGGTACATGAATGGGCAGCAGCGGGCATGGCAAGGCAGTGGGTACGGGGTGGCAGTGTGTGGGGGTGGCAGGAGCTGTGGTACCATGCAGGGGCGGCAGTGGGCATGGGGCAGTGGTGTATATGCTGCAGTTTGAAGGGAGAGACATTCCACTGGGGCTGTGACGAGGTTGGCCTGCGTTGCCTTTCCTGAAAAGAGCTGAATTACATGGGCCAAGTCAGTGCATCTTCTCAGCATTCATTGACCCACTGTATGGTGGATTCTGGCCCACGATGCCTAGTTGCTTTCTGCGGCCAGCGCTTCCAGCTGTTTCACTGGAACGACCCCAGCAGAACCTCAGGCTGGCCCTGGGTGCCAGAAGCCAGTGCCTTGTCTCAGAGCAAGCAGCACTGGGGGGCTGGGAAGGGGGCGGCGGAGGGGTGTTGAGCAGAATATCCAATATTGATTGATTGCAAAGGGCTGGTTCCAGCCTCCCTGGACATGTCACCACCTGCCCAGCCAGAGAGGCTACCTACGAGACCCCGCATCTCCCCCTAGCTCCCTACCCATGGAAGCAGTAACTGTGGGCTCCCCACTGGTCCCTGGGTCCAGGGCAGCCACTGCACCTCAGAATCCCCAGCTCCTTGGCTCTGAGCCAGTTTGCCAGAGCACCCCGTATTTGCCCTCCTAAGGAATGAGCCGTGCCCAGATGCCCTCACTGCTCGGTGGGTCGATTCTGGGTGCTGCGGCAGCCGCATACCTGCCTAAGGGAGAATGGGCAGGACCGGGGGCGATGTGAGCGGCCATGTGTAGCTGTGGGAAGCAGCCACGGCAGGGTCTGTCTGCACTGCAGAGCTCGGGGCCCCTGAGCCAAGCCCCACAGCCACCCTACGAAATAACGCTGGAGCTGCCATGGCCACGCTGGCACTGCGCTCACTCTGGGTGGCACATCCCAGGGCTCTTTGCACGGCCACAAGCTGAGCCCAGCTATGAATTGCTGGGCACACGGGGGGGCTGTGGGCACCGGAGCGCTAGCAGCACATGAGAGGCACCAGCCTGGGCCCACCCTGCAGCGGACGAGCTGTGCCAACCGAGAGAGAGAGAGCGAGTGCTGCAGGCGTTTGGGCAGAGCCGGCGGGTGGCCAGGGGACCTGGCCAGGCTGTGTGGAGAGCACACCCAGCCCCAGCCCTTCTCACAGTTACAGGGATCAATTATTAAGGTGCCTGGGATCTTTTGGATAACAGAGCAGAGTATTTATTGCTCTTCCTTCTTAAAATATTCAACAGGTTTTTATTGAGGCTTAATAACCCAACTCCCCGCGGCAAGCCCCAAAGGCAGCGTATTCTGGTGCCGGATGAGCGGGGGGCTCTGTAGAGACGCTGGCTCCAAGTGCTGGTTTCTAATTGGCAGCCTTCCAGGTGTGTTCCTAGCTGGCCGTCACATGCAGCGTGCGTGGCACTAGGGCTGGTCGGAGCTAGCACCAGTCGCTGCCGGAAATCCAGCACCGTCCGGCTAGGAAATGAGTCTGGGCTCTGGGTGCAGATCCCCGCACCCATGAAAATACCATCCCTGCGGGGCAGTGGGGCCGCGGCTGGCAGAGCGCCCTGGATACATGGACATGCCGCAGGCACCCCCTGTGCAGGGCCCTGGCTGATCAGGAGGGCGGTTATGGGTGAAGCTTGTGATGCTGCCGCCCACTCAGCCTGGGCTGGTGCCCACTGCCTGCCGCGGGTTTATCCTGAGCAGGCCACGGTCCCCTCTGGAGCTGTTCTCAGCCTGGCATCCGTCCCGGCCTGCTTTCTCACACCCCATGCAGAGTGCACGGCAGTGACCCAGTGACTGGCTGCTTCTCTCTCCTCATCCCCCAGCACCTTCACCCAGTTCCCTTCCCACCTGCCGTTCCTGCATCGACATCACGTTCTCGCTATCCCGCTCCGGGGAACCCTGGACCAGACTGGGCCCTGATGTACCACCAAAGGCCCTAAAATAGACCCCTCCCAACAGGCAGTGGCTCAGTGGTCAGAACTAGGGCTGAAGTGGAAATCACCGAACTCCTGTTCCCTGGCTCCCACAGGCAGTCGCCTCCTGCCCCTCCCGCCCCCCCAGACATGGGGAAGTTTCTCTCCGCTTTGTGCTGTGTCTACGAGCTGCACCATGGCGTGACAGCCTGCTCAGTAGCCGTGCCCAGCCCCCTCCCTGGCAGGATGGGCTTCGCTTAATCCTTATGTGGAGCTTTGACAATCCCGGCAGCCCAGGGCAGGGGGTGCAGCCACGGCCCATTTGCCCACCCCCCTGGTTAGCCTGGGAAGCAGGCTGGAGTTCTCTGTCCTGCAGCCACTTGCTCTGGGTTCCTGGACTTGAGGCAAGGCCTGGGCAGGGAAGCAACTGACACTGCGTGTACGATGAATTCAGCACCACCGGCTGCTTCATGCTCGGTGCAACGCCACTGAGTCCCAGGGATTTACACCGGCGATGGATTTGGCCCAAAGCTCGTTGCTTCTAATGATTGTGCAGATAAATGAGCCCATGGGGCCAGTCAGGCTATTTGCAAAGGCCACTGGCCTCGCAGCCCTGGCTTGTGGCTGCAGCGGGGCGATGGATTCGCACTGCTCTGTTCCTTTCATGCCGTGCTGCAGGCTGTGAGCGCTAGTGCCACGGGGGAGTCTCTGCAGCCTTGGTGCTGGTAACCTGGAGCTGCCTGAACTGGAGGGGAGGGAAGGAAGCCGGAGGGGAGATCTGAAAAGAGGAGCAACGGGCTGCGTCTGGGAGTTCAGGTGCAGGGCAGCTGCCGACTGCACGCTTAGCGCAGGTTGATGTGGTGCTGGAGCTGGGCATGAGCGAGTGGAGAGAGCAAAGGGGAGGGGGACGCCTGGCACCTGAGACAGGCTGTAGCCCAGCTGAGTGTAGTTACCGCCTAGATACTGCCCCTAGGATTGTTGGCCACCAGTGGTTAGCAGCAGGCTACTAATAGCAGACCCTTGGTAGCCCACTGGTCTCCATTTATTCTGACATCACAGGGCTTTCAGTGGGGAATTTCTTCCCGGTAAAGTGCTGAGTGCCGGGCACTTGCCTTCAGCAGAGCGGCAGCCCTGCTCCCTGGGACCCCGGCTGGCTCCGTGCAGGCCTGGCCCGTCGGCGGCCCCGGCCCCGACGCAGCGGATAGCCAGCGCGGCTTTCGCGGAGCTGGGCGCTGCCCTAGGGAGCGTCACTGGCCCTCTGAGTGCTGGGCTGATTTGAACAGGTCCCCGGTGCTTTCCGGCCGCTGGGCCCAGAGCCCTGAGACCGCTCCCTGGGAGAATGGTGTTCAGAACAAGCGCTGGCAGGAGCGAGCGGGGCTGAGCCGAACGCCCCTGCATGTGCCGGTTACCGGCTGAGAGAATTGCAGCACCGTGTGCCGGGAGGGGTCTCCCCCCCATTCCTAGCTCGAGGAGGGCACTGCCACGTGGAGCTCTGATCCCAGGCCTCAGCCCAGCCGTCCCTCCTGTGTGCCTGTTGGCCCCGCTCTCAGAGGAGGGGGTGGACCTTTCCTGACACCCCGGGTCCGGGCAGGTGGAGCTGGGGAGACGTCCTAGCGCCGGCAGGGGAAAGTGCCAAGTGTGGTACTGCCCTGCGCTGGGCCTGGGGGCCGGGTGTACTCAGGGCATGGCCTGGGGAGGGGGCTGGAATGACGGAATTCACCCCACCCCCAGCTTTCCCGGCCAGTCCCTGTGTCTGCTGGTGGAGTCGGGGGCACTGGGCTGCAGGCAGGGGCCTGACTGGGCAGCTCCCAGCAGCATGGCTGCCCCCTCCCACACCCTGGCACTGCTGTGTGCCCCACCTGGCATTAGCCCTGTGGGCAGCAATAACACGTCGTGGGATTGGTCATCTCAGTGCCAGGCTGAACCCGTGGCGTGTGCTGGGGAATGGGCTAGGCCTGAATGTGGACCCGTTCGGATGAGTCCCCCGAGCTGCAGATGGTGCCCTGCATTCACGGCCGGTTATCCCGAGGGCTGCCAGCCGTTGTGGGGTGCAGCCTGCTCCAGGATCCCAGCGGAGCTCCTGTCTCAAGAGCCCTTGCTGTGGGGGGCTGCGGCTGTGCAGCTCCCCTCACTGTGCCAGCTGGCGTAGGGGCTGCCCAGTCAAAGGGGCATTGCTCTCCGCAGCCTAGTGCTTGTGCCCCACGCTGGCATCTCCTTCCCTCCCCTTTCCCAGGGCGAAACTCACAGCTCTAGGCCAGCCCTCAGGGCCTGTCGTACAGGGGGCTGCCCGGCCGTCCCGTGGTCTGCATGATACTGTACAGTGCAATGCCCTGCAAAAGCAGCGCGTCCCAAAGCGGAGTTGTGCTCCATGCAGCTAATTGCTTTCCCTGGGGAGGGAGAATGGAGACCCGCCATCCTCTCAGCCCCTCCCCCTGCAGTCCATAACTGCAGGCAGTGGGAGCGGTGCTGGAGGAAGGAATGTGGGATCTGGCCCTCATGCCCATGGGCACCACCATGCTGCCGCTTTGCCCCATGCACTGCAAGGCTTAGCTGTGACAGGATGGGGCTGGGGGATCTGTGGGCTCTGAACAGTGTCAGGGTTGGGGCACCAATGAGATTGCGTACGGAGGTGCCAGAAACCTAAAAAAAAATAGCACGTGGCAATATTAGCACATCCACGAGGAGCGTGCGGAGCCCTGCTCTGAGCGCATCAGCCAGGAACAGTGGCAGCCCTCAAACCGGCCTGGACGCTCAGGGCTGGCTGGCTAACTTTGCCCCCCTCAGCTCACTCTCTGCTGCACTCCCGGGTCCCAGCTGAACGGGAACCGAGCCGTGGGCGAGCCCAGGCTGCCGTGGGGGCCTCGCCTTGCACCCAGCCGGAGGAATCCCAGAGCTGCCGGCTCCTCCGGTTGCTAACACTTGGTCTGGCACATTGTTTAAGCCACCAGCCCAAGTAATTCAGTTGCTGGGTGGGTTCTTCCCTATCATCCCAATTATTTCATTACAGCTTCTTCCTCTGCTGTGATGGGCAGGGCCAGCCGCAGCGTCGGTGTTTATTGGACACCTAATCTGCTTATTTGAAAATACTGCTAAATTGCAGTGTCCAAAAACAGCCGAAGGAACGAGATTAGCCTAAGCACACTCATTAACGGCATGACCTCCCGTGGCGGCTGCTGCATCTGCAAGGGGAACTAGGGGAGCGCCGAGCGAGAGCAGAGCAGAGGGGTGCTAGCTGGGGGGTAATGCACCCCACACGGTCACACATGGCGCTCCCTTCTGGAGGGAGCTGCTCCCCCTGCCTGTGGCATGTGCTCTGCTGTTTGGCGCATTGCTGTCTGCCACAGGGCTGCTCAGCCTCTCTGTCCTCCTGCCTGTCCTGCCCCCTGAGCATCTCCAGCGAGCTGCTGCATCCTTCCCTGGGCCCAGCCTGTCTGGGCAGCACGTCATGCCAGTCCCCACAGGATCCAAGTGCTCGTGACGCCAGAGGGAGTAGAGCACACTCAGCCCTTCACTGGAGATCGATCCTTTCCCCTCCCCAATTCGCGTTTCCTGGGCTCTGAGCCTTAGCCTGGTCACTTCTCCTGCTGTGGTGGGGGAGGGATAGCTCAGTGGTTTGAGCATTGGCCTGCTAAGCCCAGGCTTGTGAGTTCAATCCTTGAGGGGGCCACTTGGGGATCTGGGGCAAAATCAGTACTTGGTCCTGCTAGTGAAGGCAGGGGGCTGGACTCAATGACCTTTCAAGGTCCCTTCCAGTTCTAGAAGATGGGATATCTCCATTTATTATTATGGTGCCTGTGTCTCTGCAGCCCACGTGCCATCTCTGCCAGCACGGCCGAGTGGTGTGGGGCATGTGCATGTCCAGGCAGCATGGGGCGTGTGCCTGGGAGGTGTTTGGGAATCCCAAAACCAGCTGGGAGGATGTGTCATTATTCTTTAGCCCGCGTGGAAGCCCTGCACCAACCTCTTCAGTGGCTTCCCCGACTGAGCAGAGGCCATCCCAACAAACCTGTAACAGCCCCTTCCATGGGTCAGCAGGGCCTGAACGTAGGCCTGCGCCAACAGAAAGCTCAGCTCTCGTCCACCAGAGTGACAGGAGTGTCTGTTAGCTGTGGTAGGCTTTTATCCTCCATGCAGACCAGCCCCTAGAGAGGGTAATTAAGTGATGTCGTGTGTGACCCAGAGCACCCTACACACTATTGTAATCATCTTCGTATGGAATATGCTTTGTGAAGTATCATTTGAAAACGAATAACTCTGATCTTTAGTATCTGTGTGTGACGGATGTACGTGGTGGGTGGAAGGGGTTGTGGGTATATGCTGGAATTATCACTACAGTGTGTTTAAATCAGGTATGTCAGGAGGAGCTGTAAACAAAGCTGCACTAGACAACGGCCTGGTCCACACTACAGAGCTAGGGCGACAAGCCAGTTTATGTCGACCTAACTCTGTAAGTGATGTAATAACTCCACGAGCGGCGTAGTGTCCGTGTCAATGTAGTTAGGGGGATGCAGTGTCAGTGCAAACACTGCGTCGCATACGTCTTTCAGAAGCCATCCCACAATGCCCCCGCTGACAGTACAGTGGGGCCAAGCGCTCCTGTGAGGACGCGCACTGCCGACACAAGGAGTGTCATGTGGACACTCAAAAGCAATTTCATTACTGCGGCGGCTCCATGCAGATGTACGTTAGGTCGACCCACTTTTGTAGTGTAGATGTGCCCATAGGAATTTCTTTACTTCCCAAGCACTTTGAAAGACAACGAGAACCTATTCACATAGCCCATAACCAGACCCATCAAGGGATGGAGGTGAACCTCACACTAAAACGTGTGGGAGAAGACAGCATGGGTCTGTACCAGCAGGCGAGGGAAGTTTAATCTGGGTTTACTTCTCAGAAGAATCCATTTCAAAGATTTACTGGTCTATAAAGATGCAGGGGATGGGGTGGGAGGCTGGAACTCTAGTGATAAGCTATTGAATCAACGATCCCGTAGTGCAACAGTGGGTAGAGAGGTCTTTTCTGAACAGTCATGGCACACTGGTGACTGAGATCTGTGGGGTTTGTCTGTAGTATTGCTATGTGAGGAAAGAGGGTTACTGGATGATATTATGCTTTAAAGTATGTGGCCAAACAGGGAGAAAGAGGTTCCTCCCCAGACAGCTCTCTACCTGTCTTCTGTGTAAATTAAGCAGGGTGGAATGAAAACAATGAAGCTCCATTTACACAGAAATCATACAGGGGGACGGGAAGCCCACAGAAAGGCAAGACCAGCATGAGGTCATCCTGCCTCTTGAAACAAGATCATTGAACTTTGGAAGATATGAGCCACGAGAGAAACCACCCTGGCATCCATCACTAGACAGACACGCTTGCAAGCTGAGAAAGATGGGTCCTTCGACCAAGGGGGCTTAAAGTCTCTGGGAACTGAATGAGAAACCTGCTTAGGCAAAGATTGAATCTTGCTAGACGTGCTTTTGTGTCTTTAAAGGAATGAAGGGCCCCTTAATTTCTCTGAGCTGTCCAGGAGAGGGCTGGCCATTGCAAAGCACACGGGTTGGGGAACATTCAGGATGGGGAGTGTGTTGGAGTCACGTGGGTTGCAACCAAGGCTGGTGGGAGCCAGAACGGGATGGTGGGACTGTAGCCAGGCTGCTGGGGTCAGAAGTGCTGGCCCGGGGCTGTCTGGTACACAGACACGCAGGGCAGGGCAGGGCAAGGCCGTCCCTAGGGGGATGCAGGGCCCAGGACAAATCAGCCCCTCACTGGCTTGGGGATCCTGCTCTGCATCGGTGGCTGGGCCCCGGGCATGGGGCAGCAGCAGAGCCCCGGGCGCACGGGGCCAGCTGCAGCACCCCCCCACACACACACCCCTAGGTCCTGCACCTATGTCTTCCGGGACCGACTGCACCGGCCAATCGCACCAGCCCGCGGGTCCCCCCAAAGCGCGGGGCCCAGAGCAGTCGCCCCGATTCGCCCTACCCAAGGGACGGCTCTGACTCAGGGTGCGACCTGCACGCTGGTAGACTGGTTGGGAGTGTCCCAGGCTGGGAGCTACAGCAGCAAAGCACTGTGAGGCACCCAGCGTTGAGGCACCCTCGCTGGTCCAGATTGCACCTGAAACCCATCACAGCTTGTCAGCCCCATGGGGCGGTCACACCACAGAAGGGCGCGGGGACAGCTGAGCCAGTGTCTTGTACCCACAGGCAGGGCCGGCTCCAGCTTTTTTGCCGCCCCAAGCAGCAAAGTGCGGAAAAAAAAAAAGATAAAACCGCGATCGGCAGCACTTTGGCGGCAGCTCTACCGCCACCGCTTCATTCTTCGGCGGCGGGTCCTTCGCTCTGAGAGGGACTGAGGGACCCGCTGCCGAATTGCCGCCGAACAGCCGGACGTGCTGCCCCTTCCCCTTGGCCGCCCCAAGCACCTGCTTCCTGTGCTGGAGCTGCCCACGGGAGTGGGGTGGGGTCATGCCATAACAGGGGGCATCTCCACATCACTGCTGACAACTGCATGAAACTCGAGGACCCAGAGCAGTGTTTTCCATCGGCTGCGTGACTTGGTTTGGGGACGGGGCGAAGGAGATTTAAAGCAACCTGCTCCCCAGCCTGTCTTGTTCTCGTTTGCAGCAGTGTTAGTGCCCAGACCAAGAATGGTGCCACTCCCCTCTACCTAGCCTGCCAGGAAGGCCACCTGGAAATCATACAGTACTTGGTGAAGGACTGCGGAGCAGATCCCCACGTGCGCGCCAACGATGGTATGACCCCGCTCCACGCGGCTGCTCAGATGGGCCACAACACCGTCATCGTCTGGCTGGTGAGTGCTGCCTGTGCTAGAACCCATGCAGCCTGCGGCGCGGGGGCACTGCCCGCTTCCCAGCCGTTTGGCAGGCGATCTCGCTGGAGGGCCATCCGAGCACGGGGCAAGAGGGGCTTGAGGGGCGGGGTTTAGAGCAGGAGCTTTGCTGTAATTGCTGGGGGTGCTTAGCCCCGGGCTGGGTCACGTCCCCATTTCCAGGCCCATGGGATTTGCACCCAGTTTCACAGAGCATGCGGGGAGCTCTGCTCCCCCTGATGTCAGCTCACATGAGGGTGCGGGAACTCGGAGTCTGGCATCGCCCAGACACCGTCGAAGGGCTTGTCTGACTGGCAGGTCGCTCCGGGGTCGCTGGAACTGGCCGTGACTGTGTGAGCGCCCAGGGTCAGCACAAGATCAGCTGATGGGGGTTTCGTTACCCCTGCTCCGAGCCCAGGCTGCTGCTCCTGCACCGGGATACCTGCCACGCAGCCTCCCGCGCTGGTTAAGTCAGTACTAGACGGGCCCCAGTCGCCCTGCCCGCGCTCCGTCCTGAGCAGCTGGAGACTCCAGGCTCCTGCTCCGCTGCCCCAGAGGTACCAGGCACTGCTGTCCGGCAAAGGCCATGCTGCTGGGACCTGCCACGCCAGTGCTGGGGGCTCCAGGCCCGCTGGAGGCAGCTGGCTGCTGCGGTGTCACTCAATGGACAGGGCTCGGAGCACGCAGCTTCTCTCTCCATTTTACAGATGAGCTTCACCAGCATCAGCCTGTCGGAGCAGGATGACGACGGCGCGACGGCCATGCATTTTGCTGCCAGCCGCGGCCACGCCAAAGTGCTGAGCTGGCTGCTCCTGCACGGGGGAGAGATCACCACCGACCAGTGGGGGGGGACGCCGCTGCACGACGCCGCTGAGAACGGAGAGCTGGAGGTCAGTGTGGTGCGAGCGGGCGCAGAGTGAAGCTGCTGCGAGCTTTGCGCAGGGCAGGGCTGACTGTGGGAGGAAATGGAGCTGCCTCAGGGGCGGATCTGATTGTGAACAGAATTGTTCTGCACGGGGAAAGCTTCAGTCAGTGAAAACTCATCAGAGGGTGAGGGCAGTGAAGGCGTCCTGCCATGGCACCAGTGCACACTGGCACAACACCGCCCTGCCACGGCACCGCCCTGCCACGGCACCAGTGCACACTGGCACAACACCGCCCTGCCACGGCACCGCCCTGCCACGGCACCAGTGCACACTGGCACAACACCGCCCTGCCACGGCACCAATCTGCCAAGGTATCCCCCTGCCATGGTACCACCCAGCTATAGCATCCCAACACAGTACCAGCCTGCCGTGGCACACCAGCATGTGTAAGACCCTGGCATGGCCCTGTCCTGCTGTGCCATACTGAGTGGGGTCTGGCCTCACCCCCTCCCGGCCCCCCAGTCTGAGTGCGGCTCAGGTTCATCTGGGGTTGGGTGTGTAGCAGCCCGTCCCCTTCCCCAGAACTCTCTCCCAGCTGGATTGTGCCTGAGTGGGATCTGCCCCTGCCAAACCCTCCATCACGCCCCGCTTGTATCTCCTTCCAGTGCTGTCAGATCCTCGTGGTGAATGGTGTCAACTTGGGGCTCCGTGACCAGGATGGCTACACGGCCGCTGACCTCGCTGATTACAACGGGCATAGCCACTGCGCCAAGTACCTCCGCACCGTCGAGAACATGGTGCGGCCCCGCACTGCCAGCTCCCACCACACGGCCCCTTTGCTGCGGTGCCCCCGTTCAGAGACGCGCAGAGGCCCAGGGCGCTGGGCGGGCATGAGGAAGGGTGTGGAGCAGAGAGGCAGGCAGAGGAGGGAGTGGGGCTGGGGCACGCGAGTCCCAGGGTGGGCACAGCTCTGGCTACATTTTTATCTCACGTTTGCTAAGTTCGGACATAGGGGAGCTGACTTCAGACATTCAGTAGCAGCTCTGCCTCTCCTGCCAGGCCTCAATCAGTCCCCCAAACTCACCTGTACAGCCCAGAGCCAGAGAGCAGGGGGTCTCCAGAGCCCCCCAGCCAGTGCCAGCCATGTGCCTGTGGAGCCTGCAGGCACTGCCCTCCCTCCAGATGCAGGGCCCTTCCAGACACGCCCACTCCCAGTACCAGGGCACCCAGCCCACTGGACCCAGGGGCCCTGGCCTCCCTCCTTGCAGAGCCCGCTGCCGCATCGCTCATTGCTGGGTTCCCACCAGCCCGTTGGGCTCAGCAGCGGCTGATTTGCTGGTGACTTGCTGGCTGCTGCCAGGCCCCTTTGTTGCCTGTTGTTGCTGGAGGGGGTAGCTCCACGCCCAGCTCCCGAGGGACGCCGTGCCCTGGCATGCTGCGGGAGCTGAGCCGTCTTGGTGTGGTTCCCTGCCCCGGCTCAGCTCTGACAGAGACTCCCAGGACACCATTCCTGGAAACCAGTGTCACTTAGCCTTGCTTACGAGGGCCAATGAGCACCTGGCAGCTGGAGGTTACCCTGAGCAGCGAGCAGAAGGACTGCCCAGGGGCTCCCTGAGGAGCTGGGCACATGCACTGGCCTCGTGGCAGGAGCCAGGCTGCTGCTGGCTAGGAGCTTGCCTCCTGCAGGAGAAGGTGCCCAGCTGCTCCGTGAGCGTGTGCCACAGCGGGTGAGTGTCCCCAAGCCACCGGGCAACCATTAGCCCGGGCAACGTAAGCTGGGTCTCTGGAGTGCTGGGGGAGCTCCTTGCTAGCTCTGCCCAGTTAGTGCCAGTGTTTCTGCAGCTGTGCCAGGCCGGCCTCAGGGTGCGGGACTCCCGTGCCCTCTCTCAGGGGATGGATGTTCTGTCTGGGCATTTGCAGAGAGACTGAGGAGCAGCTGGGTGTCTCCCACCTCCCCAGCACTTTAACCCTTTGGCACATCCTCTCAGTGACAAAGGGGAGCTCTCCAGACCCACAAGTGCTGTTTGTTCATAGGGCCAGGACCGTGCTCAGTGCCTCCAGCTTCCCTGGGCAGGAAGGGTCTGTGGGTGCGGGGCCCTTGCTGGCAGGGGCAGGGGCAGCTGGCCACATTGCATGCAGCTGATGGGCCCTACTGTGCGGGATTCAGGGAGCAGGAGATTCCCCCCGCGAGCGTGGTGTCCTCCCACATCACCACATGGCCTGAGGCGAGGGGCTGGGGCCATGTGGGGCGCATGTGCTGGCTCTCAGAGGGGGATGGAAGCTTTGGGGAGCGTCTGGCTGATCTGTGAGCTGCACCCCTGAAAAATCCACACCCTGGAGCGACAGAGTTAAGTCCCCGTGCAGACAGCGCTAGGGCGACAAGAATTCTTCCGTCAGCCGAGCTCCCCGTCTCATGGAGGTGGATTAGCTACGCCAATGGGCTGGATCCCAACAGTGGCGCAGCTCTGCCGTCGTAGCCTTTCAAGTGTAGACAAGCCCTGAGACTCTCGCTCCGCTTCTGCTGTGTCACTCACTCACCGGGGCAGTGTTATCCCACGGCGACACGGACACCCCCTGCTGCACCACATGCTGGGCACTCGCCAGCCCAGTGACAGGCACAAAACGTGGGGAGCAAAGCGCCCCTGGGTGTTTCTCTCTGTGCCTCGCTCGCTGCAAGGCGGCCAAGGAGGAGCTTTGTATGCCCCGTCCCCGTTAGCAGAGAGAGCGATCCAGTCCTGGCCAGTGAAGGGCCAGGAAGTTCCTGCTTGGGGCCTAGTCAGTCCCTGGGGTGCAGGCCCCACGGAGGGGGAAGCTGGGCACAGTGTGCAGGTTGCCAGGCTGCTCACTGGAGGAATTTTTCCTTTGTTCTGGAGAGCAGAGGCCCTGGGCCTGTGGACACTCCTGTGCCTCCCCCAGAGAGCAGGTGTGAGCAGCACCGGGGGTCTGGGACAGGCAGGTCATTGGATCCCCTCCAGGATGGCACCAGTGGCACATCACGGGCTCTTGGGGCTTGTCCTGATGACTCCAGGCAAGTCCCATTTAGAGGTCCCCCAGAGTTCAGCGCTCGGGTCGGTGGCTCTGGGGTTTGGCCCATCTCTAGTTATGAAGTGTGACTTGGGGCCAGCAGGCAGCAGATTTACTGTCAGCTAATAAAACTTCTGGGCGTTACAAATGCCAGGGCCTTTCCGGGCGCGTCTCTCTGGGTGGCTACAGGCAGGATTCTGCTGGTTCCAACCCGGTGCTGCTCAGTGGCCGGTTCTCTCTGGAGCTGGTTGCTGAGGTCCCGCCACTGTCACAAAGCGATGCTAGTGACCTCCTGGCCGCAGTGTTTCCCTGTGACTAACCCGGCCTGCGTGTGCTTGGCCTGCAGAGCGTGGAGCACAGAGTCCTGTCCCGAGACCCCTCGGCCGACCTGGAGTTCAAACAGCCCGATTCCGGCATGTCTTCCCCCAACACGACCATGTCTGCGCAGCAGGCGCACTTCGACCTCGGGTCGCCAACCAGCACCCTCTCCAACTACGATTCCTGCAACTCCAGCCAATCAAGCACTGGGGAGAAGAGGAGCAGCCAGCCCGGGGGCGAAGGCTCAAGTAAGTCCAACCCTGCAAAGGGCTCCTTCTGCTCTCACAAAGCCACTGCTCAGAGGTGTCTGGAGCAGAGTCTGGCTGCAAAGAGAGAGCAGCGGGCAGGGCTGGGGGCGAGAGCTGGGCACTGCAAAGCCCCCCAGGCCCTGCTCACATCCAGGCTTGGTACAGAGCACGAGAAGGGTGGGATAAAAGAAAAGCACCATCTAAACCATCCCCCTGCCTCTCTACCAACAATGGCACAGCCCTCTGGGCAGGGTCAGAAGGGGTGAGGCTGGCTGTCTCAGAGGGTCTATACTGTCTACACTGCAGTTAGACACCTGCGGGTGGCCCGGGCCAGCTGACAGGCTAAGGGGCTGTTTAATTGCAGTGGGGACATTTGGGCTCAGGCTGCAGCCCAAGCTCTGGGACCCTCCCACCTCACGGGGTCCTGGAGCCCGGGGTCCAGCCCACGTCTGGACATCTACTGGAATTAAACAACCCCTTAGCCCAAGTCAGCTGGGCTGGGCCAGCTGCAGTGCAGACATCCCCTGAGGGACGGGTAATGTGGGTATTGGTGCTGGCTCTTCGCCTCCTGGGTCGATAGGCCCAGAGACTGAGTGCTTATAGGGCCAGCAATGGTGAATAAGGAACACCAGGAGCTGCTGCTCTAGAGAAATGTCTAATGCTACGTGCGACTTGGCTGGCCACGTGGCTGGTGGTTCTGGGCTGTAGCTGATCACGAGACAGGGATTTGCACAAGGCCCCCCGTAGCCGTAGTGCTTCCCCGTGACCGGCTTGGCCCCTCTCGTCTGCGATGCCCCGAGAAGTGCGAAAGCGCTGGCCCCTCGTTCATGTCAGTCTCTCGATAGGGAGCACCACAGGGCAGCCCCGAGCTCGTCAAATGCATCACAACAATGAGAGCTAGCGTGGGAGCGCTCCGGCTGACGCATGGCATGAACGGGCCAACGTGTCTGGGAGATGGAGGCAGGGGCCTGTCGGCGCAGATGTGCAGCGCGGGGGAGGAGATGGCGAGAGCTGGGGTTGGCTGGACGATGCAGTGCCCAGGCGTTAGGACTCTGATGCTGCCTCCTGACAGCCGAACCACCTGCTCGTTTTTGCCTAGAAATATGGTGCTGAATCTCAGTCACTGTAACTCAAATGGCAACTTGAGCTGCTGCTGATACTGTTATATGGAGAGACGGGCAACTGTTCTGCCCTTCTGAGCAGCTGGAGCCATTTGCCAGAGGGAGAGACGAGGTGTCGGGGATGGGAGGACGCTTGCTATCTTGGTGCCCTCACCAGCGCTGTATCCGGTTCTCTGCCAGCCAGTTCTGCTGTGCAGCAGCGTTCAGTGTTTTGCTGCTGCTGAAATACTCGGGATGGGGACTGACGGCTCCACTGCCATCTGGTGGAAACGCCACGCCTGCATCATTCCCGGCCCGTCAGCTCCACTCCCCTGGCCCAGGGGCATGAATGTTAAACCGCTTGCCTGGAACCAGTGCTGGGGGGTTGCCAGTCACAGAATCTTCGGCTCCATAAATGAAGCTGCTCTTGGGCTAAAGATCGGAGGTCAAAAGTCATTTGTGGCCAGCGCTTGGCAGGCATGGAGTTTCCAACTGGTATTTTTGCCGCTGTTATTGATTAATGCTTCAGTGGTCCCTGCCCTGAGGCGCGCACAGGGCGTGGGCCAGGTCCCACATGCGCACTCCCCGCTGCAGTGGCCCCAGAGACGCACAACACCAAACAATCCAGGCAGGATCAGCTGAGACATGACATGACAACAGGCAGGGGAGGGGTGGGACCAGCGAGGAGACTTAGGCCTTGCTTCTGCAAAGGACCCCCAAAGGGACCCCGTTAACAAGGGAGCCCTTCGCAGGACCAGGCAGTAGACGGTTACGAGGCAGGTGGCGCTGAATTCAGGCGAGTACATCAACACAGCACTGGAAGAGATTAGCTCTCTCAGTGGCTTGCCCCACTGACGCTGTTCAAAGTCGCGTTGCACTTCACTCAGCTTGGCCAGCGCAAACAGCCCCGTCACTCCCACGGCTGCCCCCCGCCAGTCGCAGTCCAACCAGTCGTGGGTCTCGGGTGCTGGCCCAGTGGCCCCCGCTGAGGGCCAGTGGCACTGGAAGGAAACATTTGTTGCATTAAAAACCTGTTTTCAGGGCCTTTATAAAAAGCATCCCCCGGTTCCTATTGCTTGTGAAACCCGGGTTTAAGCCGCATTGTTTGTGTGATGGACAGAGGGTGCCAAGGGCTCTGAATAGATGAACGGTAGCCCCTGCATTCTCCCTTTGCAATGTGCAGGCACATCTGCCCTCTGCCTTGGACAGGACTTAGGAAACGCCTCCGGGGGAGCCACAGGCAGGGCTCAGGCCGTTTCTCCTTTCAAACCTTCCCAGAGCGTCTGTCTCCTGTCTGCCCGTTGGGTTCTGAGCCCAGAGGTTCTCTGCAGCACAGGGACTTCCCAGCTTGGTTGAGCAGAGCCTGTTCCCCTGTCAGATTATTGAGACACCCTGCAGGGAATGTGGGCCTGGTTCCCAGCACTCTCCGGGGCCAGGGTTGCTGGTTCTGGTGCTGGAACTGGTGCCCAGTGGGTTGGTATCGGATGTTAGGAAACAAGGCGACCAGGACAGGGCTGGCTCGGGACAGCGCGTACTGGCCAAATGCTGGAAGTTGGTCCCCTCTGTGCTGCCCCTCATGTGTGCAACATGACCCAGCAGCGTAGGCTGGGGGCAGGCTCAGACCACCTCTGCCCTCTATCGCGTGGTGCTGGGTGGGAGCACAGCTCTCGGCTCGCTGCAGGGATCCTCATGCAGCGCCCGGGATCTTTGCTCACGGGCAGAGAGCCTTTCAGGACACTGTGATCCAAGACAAGGCCTCAGAGTCTCTGCCCGAAGTGCCGGGACAGGAGCTGTGGCCAGGACTGCCGGGCAGGCGGAGCGGCTTGCGGGACAGAGCCCCGGTGTCCGGCTGCCAACGCTGATGTGGTTCGTCTCGCCTACAGGGGGACCCGAGACGACAATCACGGACATGCAGACGTACATGGACATGCTCAACCCCGAGATCCGGCCGAGCGATGGCAAAAGGGAGGGCGAGGCGCCCCTGCCACCTCCCCCTAGCTTCCCCCCTCCTCCTCCTCCACCCCCCAACCCCAAGCTTCCCCCGCCTCCTCCCGGCTACCCAGCGCCAGAGCCCCCCGAGGCCCAGCACACGGCAGAGATGTATGTGCAAGCGAAAAACAACCTGCGCCACGTGGAGAGCGAGGTGCTGAAAAAAGAGGTAATTCCCATGACGCTGGGGGGTCCTGAGGAGCCACTGGGAGAGGGACACACTTCAAAGGCACCTTTCCCCCCTGGGGGGCCATGGGCTCACTGGGGTTGGCGTACAGCAGCACTGGGTGCGCCCAGGAGGGCAGTGGGGCCTGCCTGTGCGCGTGGTGACGGTCCTAGTCCCACGCCCAGGCTGCGGGCAGAGCTCCAATGCTCTGCGGGCAAGCGAGGCCGCTGCACTGCCCCCCAGGTCAGTAAGCAGGCCCAGGACATGCCCCGTGGTGTGGCAGGAGAAGGGGGTGGTTGATTCAGGTCCTAGGACGTGTGGAGAAGATCCCCCTGTCCACTTCCCCCAGAGCCAAGTGTCCATCTGCCCTCCCCAGCCCTGGCTGCTTGGTCCAGCCCTGAGCACCAAGGCTTGGGCTCCTGGTGGGAGGCTCCTAGGCAGTCAGGATGCTAGCCACCCTCCCACGCCGTGGCTAGTAAAGCCCAGACGGCAGCAGCCAATAGCCCCAAGGAGGGGAGGGGTTGACAGGTCTGATCAGGGCTGCTGGTGGTGACAGACTGCTCCCCCAAAGCCGCGGTCAGTCCATCGATGGCGCGTTCACTGGCTCTCTGGCTAGCGTCTCAGCGCTGGTGTCCCTGTGTGGGAAATGCCCACTCAGCGCATGAGCAGCTGTTGAGGGTGGCACCCAGAGGCCCCAGACAGGAGCGGGGCGCCCGGTACATTCGGAGCAAGAGACAGTGTCCGCTCCAAAGAGGCTGCAGTCTCCCTGCAGCATGACGCAGGGAGCGGGCAAGGACCCGGCGGGACGAGGGGTGAGGGGCCTGGGCTCCCTCCTGAGCCGAGCCCCAGGACACTTCCCGCAGAGCCGCTGTCCCTAGGCCGGGGGCCAGCACAGGAGGAGCAGCGGGACGCCGGGTGCAGGGGGAGAGGCCAGCATCTGCCCCGTGGCCCAGTCCTGACTGCAGCGCGGCCCGTCTGCTCCACAGGGCAACTTACAGCTGTCTCTGATGCTGCAGCTTGGCCCTGGGCATTTGTATGTCGTCTGCCCTCTGCCGTGCACAGCTGGGATCTGATACACCTCCGTCAAAGCCCCTTGGAAACGGCCTTCGCCCACTGTCACTGGTTGCCCCCTTCCCATGTCCACGCGCGGGGACGCTGTTCTACCAGAGTCACCTCTGCACGCTGGATAAAGGGACGAGCTGCTGCGGGTGCTCCCAGGCCTTGCTGCTGGCGGGTCTGGGCCCTGGCTGGGGGGTTTCTGCTCCTCAGAAGAAGGTTTATTAGCCAGGGATAAAAGTGGCCCCTAAGTCCAGACCCGGTATTCCAGGGAGCAGGATGAGCCCCTCGCTCCCCGGGACATGGGCGGCACGTTCCCAGCCTGCCTGCAGGGCCTGGGTATGGTGGGGCTCCGGGCTGTGGGGATTGCAGGGGTGAGCGGGAGGAGCGCCTGTCTGATGGGAGGCCGGGAGCCTGGGAACCGCAACAGTAGCTCTTTGTGCAGTTCCTTGGCACCTGTGCCTCTCCCACAGGCTGTGCTTGGAAACATGATGGCCGAGTTTCTAATTTGCTTAATTGCGCAAGGGCTCGTCCAGGGCTGGAAGGAGGCGATTACAGCTCAGAAGGCAGCAAAAAGCTTAACCTTGCCCTTTGTCCGGAGCCAGGCCCCGGCTGTGCCTGGCCCCCGGGGACAGCACCCCCCTCTGAAGAGTCCTTTCCATTGTGCATGAGTTGAGTGCTGCACGGCCAGCCCTGGAGGCTAAGGTCCTCTGCACGCCCCCGACTGGCTCTGGCAGCAGCTGGTCCTGCTCTGTGCCCCTGAGCCATTTCCAGGGTGCAGCAAGTGCCGTCTCCCTGCCCCCATGCTCTCCGCTGGGGTGAGGGGCGTGGAGCTGGGCAGGGAGCATGGCTCACCAGGCTGTACTGACACCCATGGCTCAGAGGAGAGGGGCCATGCACCATCACCACCCCCGCCCCAGCCGTCTCCACGCACTGCTGCCCCCGGGCCATGGCTGTAGGCACAGGCGTGAACAGGAAGGGTGAGAACGTGGCGCCCTTTGGGACTCCACAGTCGTGTCTGGTGCCGTCTGCCAGCACAGAACCCGCACGGCAGGGTCTCCCAGTCAGGCTTGCTCCGGGGGCCTCAGGGGCCTCAGCACAGACACCCCCGGGCTCTGGGACCCCCCTGTGACTGACTGGAATGAAGCTGCCTCTCGGGCCAGGCTGAGCGGGCTCTAGTTCTGGGGGCCGAGGGCTGGGGTGGTGCACAGCCCCATGGCATGCACTGGTCTGCTGGGCAGGGGACTGTCTGGTGGTGCTCTGGGCATGAGGGAGCAGCTGGCAGTGCTGTCTGGTCTCTGACATGAGGGAGCGTTCGTGGAAGAAGCAAGTCCTGAACTAAGGAAAGAATCCTGCTGCAGAACTGAGATGCTGCAACCAATGCTCAGGGCCTCGCTGGCTGCAATGGCGTAGAAAATAAATACACAAGTGTCCAGTTTCTCTGCAACGCGGCCCCCTGGCAGCTTAGTGCAGAAGCGACAGGTCAGCACTCAGCCGGCTCCTGGGCTCCTGAAAGCCAGCAGCCACTTCCTGCTCCAGTTCCGGGTGCAGTTGGCCCGAGGACAGGGGGGAGCGTTTCCTCAGAAGGGGGCGCTGGGTTGTGGGGACATTAGATTGAAAGCCTGTACCTACCAGCCCCAGGAATGGCAGGTGTAACGGCACCGGCAGCCTCCCGGGCTCCTCCCGGGTGTGGGGACTGCGGGGCTGGCAGTGATAGGCACGCGTTGAGGTGGCAGTGCGTTAGCAGGGGACTTCTGGTGCCTGTTTCTGTTGTCTGGGCCTTGTGGGGTGGATGGGTAGCCTGGACGGACGGGAGACACCCCAGGAGGCACAAGGCGAAGTCTGGAAAGCTGTGATCCCCCACCTCCCGTGTGATTGAGGTGCCCCCTACCCCTGCACAGGGGTGCCAGACTCAGTGCTCTGGTTTTCCAGTGCCCTAGCACTGAGCAGCAGGTGCTGCGACACTTCCTAGCCACACTGCCTCCTGGACGGGCCTGGGGGACGTAGCTGTTTGGAGGCTCCCCGGGGCAACGGATGGTCCAGCCGGCAGAGCAGAGCTGAAATGCCAATGTGTTCTGAAATGAGCCCAATGGTCATGGGGAGCCCAGAATCCCGCTTCCCCCCGAAACGAACCCCAGACGAGCACCAGCTGCTATCAATGGGTCTTACCCTGACTGCAGACACTGGGCCCAAGTCCTGCAGACTGAGTCAGGGTAGGGCAGTATTTGGACAACTGGCCCTAGATGGGCGTCCGGTGCAAGGGGAGTAGCAAACGGCCAGGAGAAGTGGCCCCCTGCACCACACTGTCCCTTTCACACACACAAATCCCCCCAGAGCCAGACGGCTGAGCCGGAGTGCCCCACGCGAACCAGCCCTTTACCCAGCTCTCCCATGGAACTGTGCCCCACCCCCGGGGGGAGCATCCGGCCAGGGAAAGTGCCCTCCTGCATGCAGTATCAGTTGGTTGGAAATGGATCCCCTCCAAGGACGTTTTAATGATGCCTCCCCTGCCTGCTCCCTCCCCAACCAATGTCTGACTTCACCCAGATAATGATCCCTGCAGCTGGAGGCTCATTAACTATTGAACACCCAGCCCAGAGACAAGAGACACCAGGGCTGGAAGGTGAGACCCAAATGCTGCAGAGCAGGAACCACTCGCCACAGGGCACGTCTTCCCAGTGCAGGGAGAGCTGCCCAGGCTGTCTCCCCCCACCGGTGCACTGTCCTTTGCCCTCTGCCACACGCCGCCAGTGCAAGGTTTAGCGCACGCTGGCTTGGGCAATTGTATTGTTTAACCTAGTAAAGAATCACTGACTCCCTGGTACCGCTGCACCTTATTGTACATATGCAAAGGACATTTGCATGTGCTACCAAGGGCTCAGGTGAGCCATTAGGGATGAGGGAGATTCTGGAGCCACAGCAGTCAGGAGAGGTGCTAACCTCTGTGTGCTTCCAGGTGCATTGTTCATTCGTGGGGTGCCTGGGATCCCGCCCAGGAAATGGCCACTCGCGGCCTGGCTCCGTTACACCGTCTCACGCAGCAGACGACGTGTGAAATCCTTGGGGCTCAATGGCTATGACAGTGTGCACATCAGCCAGCAGGCGCGCCATGTTCTCCGCCATTGGCGCCCGAGTCTGGCCTGGCCAGAGCGGCGTCTGCCGGCAGCCTGGGACTGAGCCCTTTCCTGCAGGTGCTGGTAACAGAGGCAGTTCAGCCCGTCTGGTGTGACACGTGTGATCCCCCGCCCCCCGCTCCCAGGTGTGTCAGTGACGGGGCCCTGCCTGAGGGGCTCTGCCTTTCCGAACGCCCCTGCATGACAGCTGCGATCAAACGGGATGGGAGGCTTGCGCTGCGATCACAGGAGTCTGTGCTGGGCATGCTGGTGTCTTGCAGGCTGGACTGGGCTGAGGGCCACCGCAGTGCTGGCCAGCGCGCCGCTCCGGCTTGGCAGAGCGGGCAGCAGGGCCAGTGACTGCACAGCGCACTCCTAGGTGCTGGGCTTGTAAAATGTATCCCGCTGCGGGGCATAAGGGGCAGAGCCCTCTATACTTGGGGGCCGAGGCTGTGTGTGAAACCCCAGGGAGGGTATAAGGGGCAGAGCTTGGGGGCTGGGTGTGAAGCCACGCAGGTAGGAGGAAAATTGAAAAGACTCCCAGCCCCAGCTGCCCACTCTGGGGGAGAGATGGCGTGAGGAGATGGCCTCTTGCCCTCGCTACCTTTCCACTTCCAGGCCCACTCCAGTAACAACTGGCCACCCAAGTTACAAGCCACCATCTCTCCTTCCGGAGGGGAACCAGGTCTGACGTAGCGGAATGCCACTGACGCTCCCCAGCTGAGTGCGCATTCTGGCCTGACTCCCGCACTGGTATGGGGCCTCTCTCCTCTAGCCCCGGCTCCAGTCTGAGCCCATATACCCCAAAGACCATGTGCATTCCCCTGGGCAGTCGCGGGAGCACGTCTGGGCAGGGAGGCGTGTCCTGGTTCCAGCTTCCTTGATGGTGATGGAGTTTTTGTTGGGTTTGTTCTTTGCCATGGGGGTGGGGTGGGGACAACATGTTGAGCGCGTCTATCAGGATACTGGTGTGTTTGGGGGCAGACGTATGCCCGAGTGCAGTTTGCATCTGCTGCTCTGAGCCACATTATGCTGTGATCAGCACCAGCTTTTGTCATTTGTTAAGCCTTGTGGTGCCTCAGATACTCCTCTGGGAACCCCACCTGTATCCTTCTAGGCTGCACCTGGCTTATCTCCTGCCACAGGGGCAGTGACCCCAGCCCAGCAGCCAGAGTTCACAAACACCCAGTGGCTCCCATTGTTCTCCGCGGGAGAGGGGTTCTCCGTTGTTCTCCGCGGGAGAGGGGTTCTCCGTTGTTCTCCGCGGGAGACGGGTTCTCCATTGTTCTCCACTGGCTGCTGACCATTTTGGAAAGTGAGGTCATTGATTGATAGATTCTTAGATTGCGAGGCCATCGTGATCCTCTAGTGTATACCCATGCATAGACTCCTGCCCCCAGACACCAGATCTACCACTCCCTTTGCCCTCGCCCACCTGTGTACCAGCAGCCTCCTTCCATCACCATCAACTACTGAACCCACAATAACCTTCAAAGCTATATTTAAATAGATGGTTTGTAGCCAACTGAAGCTAGTTAAAGTGAGTGATTACAAAGTGGCAGAGTCTCCAGCAACTAACGTGCAGGGTGCAGGATATTTTTCTCCACTTCCCATGCTGTGTTACCATCAGCTCCCCAGGGCTGTACTCATTGTGTCTCTCCGGCAGAAAAACCATATGATGTGGTGGGTGTTAGTCTAGCTACTTTGAGATGAGCAGAGTCAATAAATACTCAACTCCTCTGTGCACGGCTAATGCCTCGTACTGCTGCCTGGTGGCTTAGCACCGCACGAGGCATGCTATTTCCTAGCACACCCTCCCTTCATGGTGTCACAAAGGCTCCCAAAGAAGCAAGGATTGGAGGGGAGCCTCGCACAGCGGAAGTGCCTAGCTCAGTGGGCAAGGGAGTCACCGCTGCTCCCATAGCAGCGTGAGAGCAGCAGCGGGGGCCTGGGCAGCTAGGCAGCGTGAGGTTTGACGGGTATGGAGCAGGTGGAGAGAAGTGTCATGCAGGGGTTTGCCATCTTGGGGGAACAGTCTGGGCACTGTACCCAGGCACGATACAGAAAGCTGGGCCCTGCCCCAGCCCCGGAGAGCTGACAGCTGACTAGAGCAGAGTGCCAGCATTCCCTACCCGGCCTGCACCCTGCTCCCCACCTGGCCCTTTAGCACACAGACAGCGGGGGCTGGTCCACGAGGTAGTTCACAGACGCTTTTGGGCAGGGCCTGTTTTTAATGTGTGCATGTGTTAGCACCCAGCTGGACGGGGCCCCGATTCCCAATCCAGGCCTCAGGCACTGCCTCAGTGCAGCTGATAAATACCACATTGGAGCCAGGGCCGTTCTGTGAGAGTAACCCGCAACCCCCCTACCCCCCGCCAGCATGACGCCCTGCACAGGGTCCCCGGGGCTGGGCCGAGCGCCCTGTGCTGCGAGGGGAGTGCGGCAGGCAGGCAGGCAGGGGCTGGGCCCAAGGTAATGCTAGCCGTGCCTGTCACAGAGCTGCTGAGAGATGCCTGCCGGGGCTGTGTCTGCACTTCGGGCGGGTGGGAGGATGCCAGGGTAATGCGAGCTGGATAGCGAGACTGTCAAACTGGAAAGAGCAGCCTGGGGAGCCAGGCAATTGCCCACCCTGCAGAACAGGGGTTCAGAGCTGCAGGGAAACGGGGCGCTGGCCCCCTCTGGAATAACAGAGCCTGGGGGTGTCTCCTGCAAGGAGCACCGAGGTGCAGACATAACGGACACACCCTGCCCGTGCTGGGACAGGTGGGAGTGTGGGCAGGGCCTGCCCTTACCCAGGGGGGCTGAGTGGGCGAGGGGAGAGCAGCTGGCAGAGTCCGAGCCAAGGTCTCTGGTGCTGATGGGCAGAGACAACAGGTGAGCAGCCCTCACATTCCTCCTGCCTCTGCAGTCAGATGTGGCATCGCCAGGGCTGCAGGTGCATTCCTGCAACGGGCCAGCAAAGCTCCTGCAGCATTAGCCGAAGGGGGCCAAGTGCCCTGCAAAGCAGTGGGGCTCAGCCGCCCGGCATGGGCTCCATCACACTGCACTTAGCGAGGGACACAGGCTTGGGCGGGATCTCCCGGGCCACCGCGTCCAGCCCCTGCTGTCACAGGCAGCCCCGTCATCGAACCCCTTCACAAACGTGGCCAGCTCGTTAGGGCCTGCCATCTACAAGCTCGTTAGTGCCCCCGCTCCTGCTGTTGGGCGGCTGATCCCACACCTCGCCCCTCTGATGGTTACAAACATTCTTCTCATTTCCAGCTACATTTATTCCTGGACTGTTCAGTCCCTTTGTCAAACCCCTCTGAAAGCAGAAGCTTCCTTAACCCCCCCACCCCGCCCACAGTGAACATCTCTTCCACAAGCCCGCCTCCGTTAACCCCCCCCAGACAGGAGGGACTTGACCAAACCATGCACCACTTCAGCACTGGCCACGTTCGCCCTGGCTGGCCTGTGCTGGGGCTCCTTGCGCCTGGAGGAAATGCATTGGCAGCAATGCCAGTCCCCATTGGCACAAAGCAGGGCAGACGTGGTGCAGCTGATGTTGGCTTTTGACCCTTTGACACAAACGGCTCACAACCGCTGCACTCGTGTCCTGACCCCAGTGCCCCTTCTGGGATGCTGACTGGGCCTGCCTTAGGTTGGGACTTGCATGTGTGCGGAGGCCACTGAGATTGTGGGTGTTTCACAGGAAAGGCCAATGGCATCTCCTGGGGCTCGCGGCTTGCATTGACCACCCCAATGGTCCCCGGGGGCGAGCCTGGGGTGGGCCGGAGCCACATTAAGGACTCGGAGGGCAGGGATGTGCGTGCAGAGCAGGGATTTCGAGATGCCCATTTTAAGGTTAATCTTCAGTTCTGGTTTTGTGAAGAGAAATGGGAGCTGCTGCCCCGTGATTGGCTAGTGACACTCAAGTGATGTCATTGCCAGGTGAGCCGATAGGTGTGGGTAATTCATTAGAGAGCTGCTGTAACCGGAGAGGCTGGCTCAGGTATCGCAGGTGTGCGGAGGCCAGGTATCGGGTGGCACTTTTGTTTCAGGCTGGCAGGTTTAGTGGGTCTTAGCCTCGCTAGGTGCAGGTAAGACGGGCTTTTACTTTACCCTACACACATTGCCTGGGGGTGGAGGGTCTTTGCTGGGGTCTCGCCCTCTGCTTTGCACTCCCATGGAAGCCCTGGTCCTTCACGCTGCACTGCTGGTCAGGGAGCGTTTGGTGCCCTGCTCCCTACTGGGCTGGGCTCTGCAGGAAGGGCCCTGACCACAGCCGGGGCACTGCTGCAGGCGGTGGGTGGTATGGGACAGTGCTGGAGTGTGCTTATGTGGTTGCAATGACAGTGGCTAGTTGTGGAGGGAGCAGAGTGGGACCGGAGGAGGAGGACTTGGGGGAGTCTTCGATTAGCACCACGACTGTGCTGCTCATGAGGGGGGATGCCGGTGTCTCAGTAAGGGACTCCTGGGAGACTTTTCCCCCTTCTCTGTGACCCACCTCGTATGCCACTGAGGAGGCCGGACTGGGGAGCCATCCCAGTCACCCCTGCAGGTGCGGGGCTGATCCTACGGGGCTATCAACGTGACATGAATCCGTGCCTGGCTGGCTCTCCTGGAGCACTGCCCAGCTGGCCTTCGTGTGCCGTGCCCAGAGAGACTGGAGGTAGGTGCCTCAGGAGCACAGGGCTGTCTAGTGATGCAGCTGGCCCCTGTCTGTCCTCGTGGCCCCTTTCCTCTGGGGAGGACGCGTGGGCTTTGTGGCTGGCACCGGAGCGTTTCGCATGTTTGATACTCTCCTTCCGTTTCCGTTACTTGTACTGTCGCGCCGATGCGTCCTCCATGGTTTTCTCCAGTCCTCCCTGATATTGGTGGGCAGAGTAACACGGGGGCGTCTGTCAGGCCAGGCACACGGAGGATGGGAGCACTGAGCTCACCTGCTGTCCTGCCGGCTTGGCCGTTGTCCCCCCACGTCTGTCTCTTCAGGAAGCAAAGCTCTGTAGGTCTGTAGGTCTCCAGCAAGGGCCGTGGCTAGCAAGGCTCCTGCAGCACCTCCAGTGCTTGGGCTATCAGATCTCTGCTCACTTGTGAGCACTCTAGCTCACAGATACCCGGGGGGGCACGGTACTGAACATGCTGCCGCCCCGTTAGCATTTCTTTATTAATGGTTTGGATCCTGCCAGGTCATTTATATTTTGGGAACAAAAAGCAAGAGATCTCCTCTGTGCAGCCACCAGCCTGCTTGTTTGCAACACCCAGAGCACAGGAGGCTGGCAAGAGTTGCCATCTTTAGCAGTTGTCCACTTCACTTTGCATCAGTTGCTGGCCAGAGCTGAGTCTTGCAGCAGCAGCGGATAGAGAGGCAGTCAAGGAAGGGGCCTTTTCTTCACTCACAGAGCCGGACTTCAGAACCAGTTGCCACTAGCCACCTAAAGCTCGGGGTCCATTTGAAGAACACAGCCCCTTTGCATTTGAGTGTTCATGCTGTGCATTGCCAAGGTGTCATTGGAACTGTATTTCCTTGCTAAGGGCCACATTCTGACCCCAGCTGCATTATTCTGGATTGTGATTGGTTTAACTGAGAGCAGAATTAGTCTGAGAGTCCAAAGGAGACTGAGTGAGCAGCACGTAGGCAATTACCAATGCAGATTGGCCTGTTTAATGTTCCAGTCATACAAATCATGGCCATGCAAAATCGTATGCAAGGGGGAAAGAGAGATGAATGCAAATAGCCTGGCCTCTGGAACAAAAGAGCCTGTGAGCTGGAGTCAGGGACTCTGAGATTCAGTAGCAAAGATGCAACCAGCAGTTCTCTGCTGTGCTGTCGGTGCGAGCCCCATTCCCCAGGGCCATGCTCCCAAGGCAGCAGTCCCTTCGGGCTGCCCGTCTGGTTGCAGGAAGGCTCACACTTGGGCCAGGGGCGACTTTTCGTGCCCCAGTGGCTTAGCACAAGGCCTCAACTATGTTCCTAGCCCACTGGCTCCACTGGGGCAGAGATCTAGGTCTGGTATGTAGCTGTCCCCCTCTGAGTGCCTCATCATCACTCATGTATTTACCCCACCACGTCGCTGTGCAGCAGGGCAGGGCTAGCAAGCCCAATCCACAGAGGGGGAACAAGACACAGCAAGAGTCACCCATGGAGTCTCTGGCAGAGCGGTGACTTGAACCCTCGTCTCCTGAGTCACAGCCTGGTGCCCTAGCCATTGGGTAGTTCTTCCCAAGACCAGGGGGCGGCTCTCTTGTAGCGATGCAGGCCAGCTCCCCCAGGGCTCAAGGCCAGCCTCCAATTGCAGGTGTTTACTGCATCATCCTAGAGCCCCATGAGCAGATGTCCCCGCAGTGTGATCCTCCCTACCCCAGCTCAGCACTCGCCCAGCAGAGCCGCCTGGTGACTGTCCCCGTAGCCAGGCACACTGGAGGAAGCACGCTCTGGAGATTAGTGAAACCTGGCTCAGAGGTGCTGATAGCCTCTGGGAAACAGCTAGTCCCGTTTCCAAGGACCTTTGTGCTATTACCTGCCTCATACAATCCAGGTCACTCAGCTGTTCTGCGCACAAAGCCCTTGAGATCTGCACCGCGGCGATTTAAAGCTGCTGCTCCCGGTGGGTCTTAGTTAGGTAAGAACTTCTATTGAAAGCAAAGTTTGGGGCTGTGGGAAGCGCCCAACCCCGCTGGCTTTGCGACGGGATAAGCTGCCCCAGCTAATCCGCAGGGGCTGGGATTGGATCCTAAACTCGCCTCAAACGGGGTTATGAAAACAAAGACTCAGCCAGGTTCTTAGTGCCGCGTGCAGGGCAGGTTTCAGGCCCTCGTGGCGTTATGGAATTGCATTCGCCTGCTCTCACCTCAGCAGCTAGACGCTAGCGAGAAGAGCGCACCAGGAAAACCTAAAATAGTCAATGAGATGTTTCAGTCCACTAGAAAATTACCCACAACGTCTCCTGCTCTGGGGGCTAACCCTGCCACTGTCACAGAACGGCCGTGGTATCTAATGCTGATAAATGTGGCATTCGGCTCTGTGTTCTGAATCCCAGCTCCACACATGGCGTATCGGCCGGGCTGTGTTCGGATACTTCGTTTCATGTGAAGCACAGAGGAGCTCGGGGAGATATTAATGCAAACGACATTGCAGGCTGTGTGCTGGAAACTGAAATGATTAAACAACCGAAGAGCAGCTCAGAACTGAGTTATTTCTCCAAGTGTTCATCCCCCAGTGAGTGTCAATGGACAATGCCCAGAATGCCTTTTTGTTCGGTGTCTGTACAGCACCCAGCACACTGGTCCTGGGCAATAACTGGGGCTCCTAGAGCCTCCAGTGATAGAAAGAAATAGAATAGCCCTGGTGGCGTTCATTGTACTGTGCACAGCACGCAGGGTGCAGTGCTACGAGGTGTGCTATGGAGCGAAGGATGCCTCTGTGGAGGAGGGTCTGGCCTGGGCTCAGTTTCCCTGCATGACCCGGGGCAAGTCACGTCCTGTCTCTGGACCCCAGTTCCCACCCGTGCCGAGTGAGGCTGCTCCTTCCTCCCCCCTTGTCTGTTTCAAAGCAGGGACACTCTCCCACTCCATGTATCGATAGCACACAGCAAACAGGGCCCTGCTCTCCTCGGGGGCCTCCCCATCTCCCCAGCGCAAACCCCGCTACCCCTTGTTGCTTGCAGTTATCGTCACACGACAGCACCTCGGAAGGCCTCCGGCGGGTCGACTCCAGCAGGAAATCGAGGAACTTCAGCAAGCAGCCCAGCACCGGGGATTACTACAAACACCTCGACAACAGTGCGGGGGAGCAGCCTGGCAGCTGGAAGATGGCACACAGCGAGGAGGTGAGCCACTAGCGCCGCTGCTCCCATCACCCGCAATTCAGCTGCTTTTCTCTGGGGCCCCAACCCTCAGGGCATCGAGCCTGAAGTCCTGAGCGAGCTCCCAGCGTCTGGGCGGGTCTGACTGGGCAGGGTGGGCCGCCGGGCCGATCGTGTTCGTACAGACATGGGCCTGCCTGGCTCAGGGGCTGGGACTGGGAAGCAGAGACTCCCCCTCTCGGGGACCCGTCCAAACCCACCCACCAGTGCCAGTGCCTGCTCCAGGGCTTGTATGAAATGAACTGGGGGGGCTCAGCCCAGTTCCCACTGCACAGATGTCTGCATCGTAAAGACCACTGGCCCGAGCTGGCCGTCTCGCCAGCAGCCTCCGCTGGGCCAGCCCCTGCTGCGTAGCCCCAGATCAGCGTGTGGGGAAGCTGCCTGCTGGCCCTGCTCTGTGGGATGAGCTTTGGCCTCCATTGCCAGCTCCCGCCAGCAAGGTCACTCGTCGTGGTCCCAGCTGAGAGCCCCTGGGCCCTGTCACAGACAGCAGCTGGCAGGGGGACAGCGGTAGCCAGTGCATTGCATCATGTGACTCGCTGGACCTTTACTGCCTGATTTCAATGTATGCATGTGTTGGTTTGTTTAAGGCGTCTCTTCTTTCCAACGACAACGTGCACAATGGGAGTGCGGCTGAGAACAAGCCCTCTGGGGAGATGACGCCCCCGCCCCCTCCCCCTCCGCTTCCTGAGAACATCTGTCCTCCACCCCCGCCCCCTCCACTGCCAACGGAGACTCAGGTGCCCTCTTTCAGCCAGCGCCGCTCGTCCTCTTCCACTGGAAGTAAGTTGCAGCGTCTCTGCCATGCGTTTGGGGCCTCCTGCGGCTGGTTTGACACCCCGGGCTCTGATCTGCGGGCTGGTAATGCAGCTTCCTGCCAAATGAGGGAGGGACCCAGGGTTGTCAAATAAAATTGCTGGTTTGTTTTCAGAATTCCCCCCCCCCCCCCCCAAGGGCGTCAAGAGAGACGTCAAATGAGTGGGAACAGGTAAGCTCATTAGAGCACACCCTGCAAAAGGCTTTAGCCCTGGCCCGTGTGGATGCGGCACCATATGTGGGGCTGGTTCGGACACACGCTAGTCCCTGTCTCTCCGTGCTCAGAGAACACACGGAGCGACAAGCAGCTGACGAGGAGCGGGTGGGGGGAGGCAAAGGCTAACATGCATAAGATGATGGGGGTGCTCTGCTGTACGGGGTTCCTATTTCTCTGCTGGGCACATGGGGACACCTGGCCAGCTTGCAGCCTCGTCAAGTAGGTTTATCATTGTGGCAAAGGATGTTTGGGATTTTGTGTGCATGGAGGGGGACAGGCGGGAGCTGGAATCAGTAAAGAGAGAGGCACTGAGTCAGCTGACATATCTCCCAATCAGCCTTACTGCAGCTTCCATTTACCATCGTAGGCTTGAGACTAGCGACAAGCCCTGATCCGCTCTGTAGCATAGAGACGGGGAGCAGGCGGGTCCCTGCTGCCAACAGCTTCCATTCTAAGTAGGCACAGGACATGCAGCTTGGCTGTTGCAGTTAAAGTCCTGGCCCCTTTGCCACTATGAATCGGTGCCGAACCTTTGTCAGGTGAACTGGCTGGAGGGAGAGTGGAGGGCACCGCTGCGCAGTATTGGAGGAAAAGGGACATGTCACTCACACGCAGGATGCTACACTTTGAGCTTTCTGAGTGGTTTGCCTGAGCGACGCCAACTGCAGCCCCCTTGGAGCTGGGCCCCATGGCAGCCAAGTAGGAGCTTCGTCTGTGCAACACATCTCAGAAACTGCCTCCAGTGCTTTGTTCCTGACCCTGCTTCCCTTCTGGAGCAGCGGCCAGGGTTTGGGTTTCCTCTCAGCCCCGTGGGCCCTGCCGGGGAGCGCCCTGTGCGCCAAGGCTGGAGATGGGGCCGGCACGTGCATACAGCAGCAGGGAGGTGGAGGCCATGGGGAGTGAGGCGTTCACACCGAGCAGGCTGTGTTGCTGACTCTACTCTACCAGGCCAGGCGGCTCCTGTCCCCTCTGGGCATCGTGGCAGCGGCTGGGCGGCTCTGGATGCCCCATACAGCACTTTGCAGGGTCTGTCTTTGAGTGGCCCTCGGCGGGTTGGGATGTGGGATCCAGAGGGAGCTCTTGGTAAAGACAGCGCTGACCCCAGGGAGAGAGACAGCTCTTCACATGCCCCAGCATTCCCTCAGAGGATCGCTGGCAGCCAGTGACCAAGGAGCCGTTAGGTCTGTCCACACAGCCCCAGCCCAGCTCCCGGAGCGGGGCTCGCACGGGCCCTCTGACGACAGCGGTGTAGACAGCGCTTTGAAGGTGCAGCTCAGACCCCAAAGCTTAGAGAGGGGGATGGGCGTCCGAGCTACAGTCCAAACCGCAGCCTCAAAGTGAGCACTTGTGGGAGCCCAGCTCTGTCTGCCCTGGCCGGGGGGCTGAGCAGACCGGCCCTGGCCGGGGGGCTGAGCAGACCGGCCCTGGCCAGCCTGGCCTGACGCAGAGCAGTGCCCTGTAGCCCACGGCTTTATTCTGCAGCTGTCAGTGGAGAAGCTGCACTCGGATCCTTCCCTTTGTACCCTCCTCTGGGAGCCCTGACGCGTCTGGAATGGGACAGGGCTCCTGCCGGTGACATACGCTGCAGGGAGCCCTCAGGGGCTGTTCTCACAGCCCGGCCCCTGGGAGCTGCACAGTCTGGGAAACAGCTCTGGGGGGTCCCCAAACTCAGCTCTGGCTAGAAGAGGCAGCCGGGGCTGCCTGCTCCCTGGCAGGGGAAGCACCCGCCAGCCTGGAGGAGAGCAGGCCCCCAGAGAAAAAAGCAAGTAGCAGGTCCTTAGGCCCTGAATTACGTGGCCCAGCTGGCGAAGCCTCCAGCCCAACCCCACCATGAGCCCCTGTGCCTGGGAGTGGCCAGGCTGTTTTCCCTCAGGCCCTGTCATCAGCATGAGGGGCTGTGGGGCCCCAAAGGGCCCTACACAGCTTGGGGGTCAACCCCTTCTGCAGAGTGCGTTAGCATGGAACAGTCAAACAGCCTGCCCCTCTGAGGGCCCCCCCACAGCTCTCCTGCAAGGCTACAGCTGCCCCCAGCCACACTGATCCATTGCATAGCACCCCCCCTTCCCTTTCCTGCCAATAGCTAGCCATCAATCTGTCTCTCTCTCCATCCATCCATCCAGCCTCCCTCTCTTTGCTATCAACTCCCCAGCCCCAAACTTCCTCCTTTTGTAGCGTGCTGGAGAGGTGGCCCTAAGTGCCCACAGCTGGCCCAGCCCTGTGCCCAATCTCCCTGCACTCAGGGGCAGCAGCTGGGCTCCTTCCTCCAGCCAGGGGGAGAGGGTTAACCCTGCCCTTGCCAGCCACCAGTCAAGCCCAGGGTAGCTGACCTGACAAGCCAGGCTGGTAAAGCGTCCCAGGAGCGGCTCACCTCTGCTGCTGTAAAGCACCAGACCCAAGCTCCCCCCCCCACTTTTCTCCCACCTTGTCTTCGCTAGCAAACGGTGTGTTTGCACACAATGAACGCCTCCTAGTGTAGACGAGGGGAGGTGTCCCTTAAATCGGTGTGAGCTGGTCACGGTGACACCGCCCCCGCCCCCCCAGATCCCTCAGCATCTCCCATCCAGCTCCCCTAGGACAGGCAAGGCCCCCATGGGGCAGCTGCTGTTCTCTGCAAGGCTCCCCTGACCGCCCCCAGCCCGGCCCCTGTATTGTCCCTGTGCCCAGCACTCATGCTGCTCTTCTCAGAGGGCAAGGCTGGGTTAGCCAGCGGTGGTGGGGGTTGGGCTTGGTGCCCTCAGATGAGGGAGGGGGGATCTTTAGGCACAGACAGGACGCAGGTTCCTGCACCCTCTGCATTCGGGGCTGGCCTCTGGGGCTGTGGGGCCTGCAAGGGTTTTGCTTTGTGCCATTGGGTCACAGAGCTGGGGGGCAGCTAGGCCACAGCCAGAATGGGGGAGGAGAAGCTACCAGGGCCTGCTGCTCCCATCCCCCTCTTTGAGGGTGTCAGGTGTACAGTTACCATTATTGATCGTGTGACTGACGGTGGAGGGGGCAGGCAGCATGGCAGGCGGAGGGGGGGCCCCTACAGGGCAAGCAGAGGGGGGCCCAGAGCAGCAGGCAGAGAGGGGCCCCCAGGGGGCAGGCAGAGGGACGCCCCTAGGGTGGCAGGCAGAATGGGGCCCCTCCAGAGGGGCAGGAAGAGGGGGCCCACCAGAAGGGGAAGGCTCTTTAAGAGGCCCCCAGAGGGGCAGGAAGTCCCTGCCCCAAAGAGCTGCCAGTCGCAATAGACCAGACGGACACAGGGTGGGAAGGGCTGGAACACACCAGCAGAGACCTGCGTGATGGCAGCAAACGGCATGTCAGTGTCAGGATTTATTGGTTTGTTCCTTTGGGGGGTTACTTAGGAGGGGATCAGCTACATGGAAAGAACAGGGAAGGGAGGGGCAGGGTTGAGGGGGACGGGGCAGGGGAGAAGAGAGTAAGGGTGCAGGTGTGGAGTGATGCTGAGGTGAAGAGACCCAGGGGAGCGGGGTTAGAGCAAACGGCCAATCAGCACAGGGCAGAGAAAGTCCAGTTAAACTGCAGGAAGGTCTCTGAATGCCCAGTGGTCCCTGCTCTGGCTGGTTCTGGTCCTACCAGCTGGGGCTCTAGCTGGCTCCTCTGCATTTCTCCCCCAGGGCTACATGGCGGGGAGAAGGGCAGCAGCTCCTAGATGCTAGTGCATCCGTGGGGGGAGAGGGGGAGAATCTCCCTTGCACAGGCCTGGGTCATACAGAGTCCTGTGAGGAGGTGCTCCCCCCACTATAGTTAACCTGTGGAACTCACTGCCACAAGATATCATGGAGACCTACCATAGGCGGGACTAGACAGGAGCTAGCCAGAGCCATGATAACTAGACCACCCAGAGCCACAACAGGCAGGGTTAACAATGTCCCATTATATGAAGAAACACCCCCATGGGCAGGTTATCCAAGCTTTGTCCGTTAGGGGTTTTCTTGCCTCATCCTCTGGCAGCTGGTGCCGACCACTGGGGGAGACAGGAGACTGGGGCCGGTGGGCTCCTGGTCTGATTTTACCTGGCAGGCCCCATGTTGCTCAGAGCCAGGCTGCCTGCAGACCCACTGGGCGCACCCTGCCACCACCCATCACCCCACAGTGCCCACCCCCTTGGCACTGCTGCTCCTTGGCACCTGCACAAAGCCTGAGCTTGCCGGCCTTGGGAGAGATTTGCCCTAGTGACCATCACTGGCACGAGAGCGGGTGGAGGAGCATTAATTGCAAGGCTCCTGTAGGGCATTAGGGATGTTTTTCCCTCTGCTCTCTCACTGGCCTCAGGGTCAGACCCACGGAGCCTGCCCCGCGTCCATAGCATGACGAATCTCAGCCCCTCTGGCTGTGTCTTTAAGATGCAGTGACCAATTGGAGCTGGCAGCCCCAGAGCAGCAAGCCACTGGTGTCCCAGATACCAGAGACTGCAGCTGTCCAGATTGTCTTAAGCCAGTTACTCTGAAGGTGTGACATGCACGGTGCTCTATAACCCCGTCGCAGAGCTGCTGCGCTTCCAACAGCCCCGAGCGGGAAAATGAGCCTGGGGATTTCTGCTGCCCGCCACCCTAGTGACGGGACAGAGTCACGACTGTCATATGGGCGATACTTATGGAGATCTCCTCGTCCTCGGAAAGGCTGGCTCCCCTCACGCCTCTCCTGAAGAAACTGCTCAGGATTAATGGTAACTTTTGGCAGACTCTGCACCACACCTGGGAAACAGTAGCTAAAATAACAGCGTGTGCAGGGGATTGCCTGTAATGTTTAATCTCCTCCAGTCATAACGGATCGTTATTAACCCAAACAGAGCTTTAACGCAAGGTATCCTTGCCGATCAGATATGCTTTGATTAAATAGTACAGAAGAATAAAGGAGACGTCTAAGACTAGAGAAACACATGCAAAATCCAGCTGGAGACAACTGACAATGTCAGAGCAAACTGCCACTTAACTTAAACCTCCGAAATGCGTCTGCTCGGCAGTACCCCCAGCCTGTGCTCTGGTGCAGTGAGTCCTGTCAGCAAGGACTCCGAAACGCTGGCCTCTAGAACACATTCTGCAGCTCTGTCATTCATGGGAAACTGTTATTGCTGGGTCAGACCCCAGCCTGTTCCGCTCAGGCCAGGCTGGCACACAGAGGGGAAATATTTCATAACTTTTATTTTAAAAATAACTTGAAAACGTGAGCGTAAGCGTCCGCTGATGAATCTACGCAGCCTTGCTTTGGTTCTCTGTGGCAGCTGTTTAAAGTGCATTTAGCAATGTTCCCCCGTGGCCTCACTCTCAGTTGTTTCTAATTTATTTTTTGAACCTTAACTCCATTCCTCGCGGGCTTTTCTGTCCTCTGCACTGGGGTCTGCGTGGTGTCACTCCTTTCCGCTCGTACCCACTTGTTCTCTCTTCTCTTCTGTCTCGTGGGAGCCTAATGCCTCCTCTTCTAACTGCACTCTTGCTGCTTCTCTCTCTACCTCCTAGAAGGACAAGCTTTGGGGCACAGAAAGAGAACGAGTAAGTCCTGCCGCTGTGTTACCATTCCTGTGGGCAGGGGAAGTGCCCTGGCTCCTTTCTGCTAGTCCCTTCATGGTCGGTGTCCAGTTTATTCTCTCCTTCCTCCGCAGGGAAGTCTGATGCTATTTGACATTAGGGTGGTGGCTATTTAATGACTTGAGACCCTTTGGTGATTGCTGGGGCACACACAAGTCTGATCAGCTGAGTGGGGGGGAAATGACGCTTCAGAGCCCTACTGGTGTCCTCAGTGCAAGGTGCTGCACCCCAGCAACAGCATGGCCCAGGGTACCTGGCCGCTTGATCTGCTCTTGGCAGCCCCCTTTCCCTGATGCTCTCCAGCCCAGCACACAGTAACCTCATGCGCTACAGGCTGCCCAGTGCTCTGGGAATGTGCTCAGTGGCTTGGAGGGGAAACAAACAGCTGCTTCTCTGAGACCCTCAGGCACCCTCCCCACTGTCAGCAAGGACCAGGATTTACGCACTCAGACTCTGAATGCTTCCCATGATTTCTGCAAGGCCAAGGACACATTCCAGCTTCCCTCTGCTGCCCACAGCGAGCTGCCCAGCCAGCACCCAGGTGCTGAACGGTATAGATGCTCCCAGCCGGGAATCATCCCGCAGCCCAGATCTCTTTTCCCCACTTCCCTGGGTTACTGTACCAGCATACAGGAGAGGGGAACATGCACAGAGGATCCAAACTGCAATCCCGCCCCCTCCCACCACCCTTTAAGCAACCACTTTACTGTAGGCCCAAGGTTTCCAGTACAATTCAGGGAGGGCTGGCCCCCAAGACAGGTCTCAAGGAATGTGTGGGGCACTTCTGCAAACGACATGTGGCTGTCAGGGGAATAGTTGTTTTAGTAAATTTGTTACTGTGTTTTAGCCGCTTAAATACTGCTAGCAAAGTAACCCACAGGCCGGGTGCTAGTTACCTGTCCAAGTGGCCCCTGTCGGGAGTCATTTCTGTGCATGCATTGTTAGTGCAGTTGGAGGGCTTGTACGTGTGGGAAAGCTGCTGCTAGCTGTTGGTTATTGTTGCTGGGGGTAATTTTCCTTTCTGGATGTGGACGAGCCAGACCAGTGATGCAGCCGTTCGCTCTCGGCAGCTGCTGCTTGGGGACTCGGGCGCAGTTTTTACTTTCCAATACTACTTTCCGGGTGGCGGATACAGGAGCGGGAACGACGCTCATGGCAGTTATTCACTTTTGCTACCCCGAGAAGCTGCCTCTTCCTGGGTTAGAACAGCTGTTTGTCAGCAGCTCACTCCTCTGAGCTTTGCCCCATGTCACTGGGCTCAGACTCTGAGCCTTTGGAGTCCTTGTGTTTAACTATTAACAGATAACCTTGTCCCGACAAATGGCAGCGATGTAGCAATCTCCCTTAGAGTGCTTCATTTTCTGGAGCAAATTAGACATTCAGCATCAGCCCGCTGTCATTTCCACGGCCCTCTCGCTGCGTTCAGAGGGGAGTACATCCATTTTCCTCTGCGTCTTTCTTGAGAAACTGGCCCTTCCGGCGCTGCTGACCGGAGCCACAGCTAGATCGGGGCAGGGTTCTCCTCAGAGGCCAAAGTCTTTCTCATTCTGGCAGTGAATGTCTTCCCCGGCCCCTTGGGATACAGCCCCACTCCAGGAACCAGGGCTGGCCGCGGCCCTGGCTGTGTGCTACAATTCATGGGCCATTGAGGACAGTGTCATTTTACTGTTAGTGTGTCAGGTACCTGCTGCCAGGGAAAGGGCTCCAGGGGCAGTGCTCTGCCAGGGTGACGGGCACGGCCCCACAGAACCATGCTGGCATGAGCAGCTGGCCTCAGCACCTTGGGAAACGGACTGCACCTACCATGAGGCCGTTAGTCCCACAAGCCCCTGGAAACACCGTGTTCTCTGTTCTGGGGGACCAGGTGACTAACCTCCTGCCAGCCAGCAGGAGACAGGCAGGGTCAGGAGCCCTCGCACCATACTACACAGACACATGCTCTTGCCGTGTTAGGCTTGATTGGCACTGAGCTGGCGTTAAAGTGTCCAGCCTTGCTACTATGAGCAGCTGTGCAGCGCCCAGAGAAAGCCCCGTGCCTGGCACCGTCCCTTCCAACTCCCACCATAGCCCCCTCCAGTCCTGTGGCCACTGGCGTGGAGACTTAGCAGGACTGGGCCCAGGAGTCCAGATGAAAATAATTGTGTTTAATCAGCAGCGGGGGGGCTGGTCTCCCTGCTCCGTATTGGAGCTGTTTACTTCCTAGCCCACAGCTTCGCCCTGGGCTCGGCGGTGCAAGGCGTGTGTTAGGCCCTGTTCACATCACTGGCAGTGGGCTCACACACACACACAGAGTGGCTTGGCTCCGGGAGTTTAGTTGGTCCAGGAAAGGCTGGGACCCCAAAAAGCTGGAGCAGCAGCAAGCAGGAAATACCTGCCTAGTGCCAGAGGCTGCTCTGTTGTGACAGGGCACCACATGGAGGAGTCAGTCGTGCTTTGATTCACAGCTGCTATCGCTGTCCTCTGGGCGAGTGAGCGGCTTGCCTGGAGGGAAGAGCCCTCGATGCAGCCAGCGCTTGGCTCGTACAAACCCAAAGCAGCTCACGGGGCAGGCCTGCGGTTGCTAGGAGAGCTCGTGTGCTTGTTTATTGGCAGTGGGTGACCGTGCGCTGGCTGGTTAATCTGTCCTGCTTTGCGGTGGGTGGGGGCTGATGGCTGGGTCCCGGGCACTTCAGGAAGGTGGAGGCCCTGGCTGGCCGAGGTGGGGACTCCTGGCTCTAACTCTGCGCTGGCTGAAGTGATGTGCTGCCAGGCTGAACGGGGTCAGGGTGCTGACACATCCAGGGAAAACAAACGACATGTCGAAAGCAGCATGGACCTTCGTCAAGCAGGACCGGCTGATGCAGCAGTGCTCGGGGGCAGGAGGGTTTCTGGGCTCTCCGATGCCTGGAGGCTGTGGGGTCGGCAAGATCCTCATTTATTAAACTCCCTTTGACTGGCTAACAAGCTCGCTGTGTGCTGCGCAGAGACCGGCTTTGGGACCTGGGGTTCGGAAGCTGGTGGAAGCTGGTCCCGCCCCAGGTGACACAGGGGTGCGGTGGGGTCGGCTCCATTCTCCCCCACCGTTACCCTGGGCTGCACCACCATGCTCCCTTTCCAAAGTAACAGTCAGCCGTGGCTGGGGCAGCAGGATGGGGCCAGCCGGGGCTGCGCAGAGCACCTGGCCCCCCTGACCCAGTGCCCCCCTGGCAAGGTGCGAGGAGGAGTCCGCAGGGCCCATGCTGTGTGCACCCCAACAGGGGCCCCAGTTGTGCTAATTGACTCGGCCTTGTTGTGAGGGTCTCCTCGCCACACCCCACAGTTTAACACTCCTCTAGGGCTGCACAGGTTGGGGGCGCCCCAGGGCAGAGCAGACCTGCTCCAGGGTTGTTTGCAATGGGCCTGCAGGACCCCTTTGCAATCTGTCTGCACATCCCATCTCTGGGGCAGGGAGCAGAGCTCTAAACTGGGCACTCGGTGTCCCGTGTCCAGCCTGAATGGGCCAGTCACCTTGGCCCCACACTGAGAGTTTGTATGAGTCCCCTTCCCCTGAGCTAGCCAGGCCCAGGAAGGGTCCATGGGTGGGAGGGGAGTAAATGGCAGGGGACAAGTATTTGCACCATTGAAACACGTCAAACCAAGGCCTGGGCTGAGAGCGAGCAGGACGGAGACACACACCCTTAGGTGGGACAGGCAGGGTTTGAAATCAGTGGTAAAACTGCCATTGACACCCAGGGAAAACCGCTCCCTGAATGCACCGTCAGCCTCGGTCGTTTGGATGCTGGTAGCAGCACGGGGCCATGATCCAGGTCCTGATGCAGTCCAGGCACTGTGCCAGAGCCTTTGATGGTAGCAGGGTCGGACTGGCAGGTGAGGAAATAAGCGTGACTGTCCCTTTTACTGAAATTGCAAAGTAACGGCTGGCCCCAGGGCGGGGAGCTCAGTGCAGCCCGCGCGGTCGGTACATGAACCTGACTGTGGTGCCTGGCGCAGCTCTCACGTGCTGAGCTGCATCGGGAAGCGCAGCAGCAACTGGGCTGGTTCGGGCCCTGGCTCCTTAGGAAACCCCTGAAAGCTCTAAGATGAGTCCCCTGTAGGCTGCACAGTGGGGCCTTTGTGCGTGTTCAGACGGCCAGCATTAGCTGGACACGTGAATACCACCATGTCTTTTGCCATCAACAGCTTATTACTGTTTACAATCTGGCAGCCGTTCAATGCTTGGTCTTATTACCACTGAATCCAGGAGGATTTGGGGGGCGCAGCAGACGCTTAACGACGTTTCATTTTCCCAAGTGGGCCATTAATGCCAAACAGCCTTTTGTCCCCTTGTGCAGCCTCAGCCAAAAAGGAAAAGCGCTTCAGCCCATTCATTCAGCACGCTGCCTCCTTGCAACATACCGCCTCATTAGGAAACTCCACTCACATGGCACAGGACCTATGGTGGGTAAAAGGGCCGGCGAGTTTTCTCGAGCTGGTGGCTGGACTGGAGCATTGGGGCTGCGTAATATGCACTGCCGTAGACACAGCAAAACAGGGCAAGTCTTTGCAAAGAGCAGCAAGAAGTCTTAGCTCGCACAGAATATTAGTGCTTCCAAATGCGGTAGAGATGTTAGCTAATTAAGCTGTATCTAATGCTTTGCCTGCAGGAGCAGCGGGACCAGGTACTGCTGAGAGGTTAGCTGATCAGAACGTCCTATAGAAACAGGGCAAATTCATCTCCCGTGTGTGCTGCAGGTTGGCTTTGTGGGGGCTGACTGCACACAGGAAGGGGAGAGTAGCTCTGTAGGGACCGCCAGGAACCGACCGGACAGGCACCTTCAGGCACCAGGGGGCCCTGCTCTCCTCTGGGCTAGCCTGGCCCCGGCAGGGCTGCGCTCAGTCTGGATTTCATTGTCCAGTGAAGCTCAAGACCACTAGAAAGTTGGGCTTACCTGGCTGACCTTGTTCTGACCCCACAGCTGCCGGCTTTATCCCTTCTTAACCTTACCTGACTGTTGCTTCACACATGGAAGGCAAGTATGGGGTTGGCAGCGAGGGATTGGGCGCGTGTTACGGGCTTAGTGGCACGGCAGCGCTGCTGGCAAAAGAGAAGACCCTGGCTGAGCCAGCCTGCCAGCAGAGCTCAGCACTCGTGGGGCCATTAGGAACCGGGCTGCCCTGGCTGCCATCTGGGTCCATTTCCTGACTTCCCACGTGAGTGTGCTCGGGTTTATTCCTAGCCAGGACGTTTGAATTTCGGCTGCAGAGTTACTGTTGAGGCTTCGTTTCAGAAGTGACTGGCCAGGACAGGGAAATCCTGCCGCCGCAAAGGCAGCAGGGCTGTCAAACGCTTTCCAGGTGTGGAGACCTGCTGAGCGGGCTGGAGGGTGCTGCACCGTGGAGATGCTGGTGTTTCCGTGGGCTCTGTAGGATTAGTGCGTGAGCTCTGGGTCCTAAGGGCAGCACCCAGCCAGCTCCTTCCATTCATGTCCTCTTTCCCCACTCAGCCCGTTGGCGACTCGGTGGATTTTGGACTCTGGAGGAGGCAGTGCCGCCTGGCTTCCTGCTTTGTGTTTTCTGATATTCGAAAGGCTTGTAGACTTCCCGGCACTGAGTCCAATGCACAGCAGTGAGGGCCCTTCCCACCCAGTAACTGTCTGGGGCCGCGCTTGTTCTGGGTCCAGGAAGCTAGGATTTAGCTAGGGCGAGAGGGGATTTCGCCCCGTGGATATTCCTCTGGGGGCAGGGGGGATGCTCCAGGAGCCCCGAGTGCTGCATGATTTGTATTGTTGTGGTGTTTGGGGGCCCAGTCATGAACCAGGACCCCGCTGTGCTGCGCTTTAACTACACGTGAGCATCTTTTTAAAGTTCATTTTCCTTGTCTGCTGAGTAATTTGGATGTAGCACTTGGGTGTAGAATCAGCTGCATTTCCGAGGGACAGCGCGTTGGTAATAGGGACAGCCCAGAAAGGAATTCGAGTGAGCCCCTGTTCCGGCCTGGGGAGGGGGGGGGATACCCCAACCTTCGCGAGTGGCTGGCCCCCCCCAAAGGGAGGTATTTGGAGGTCACGTCTGGGGGCTGGCCCAGCTGGGGCTCGGGGTCATTTCGGAGCGACAGGGAGTCGTCCCCACTGTGGGGCAGTAACATTGTGAGGAGGCAGTTGGGGGAACCATCCCCCCACTTGGCCAGAAGAGCCCTAGGCCCCAGAGCAGGATGATGCGGGGGCAGCAGGGCACTGCCTGGCTTCGCCATGCCCACCCCCCATGCAAAGAAACCCCCTCCTGAGGACCGGGCATGGGTGCGATCCCTGAGCCCTCTGCCCCCCACAGCCCACTTGGCGCCACCTCAGCTCTATGGTGCGGGGGGCTTGGGCCCAGCTGGCCCAAAGCACGCGAGGCGCTAGGCTTAGCCAGAGGCAGGTGTAGGGGATGCAGCTGCAGGAGTTGGCTGAGATTAGACGGAGATTCATCCCCAAGTTCAGAGTCCAGTGTGGGCAGGTTCCCCAGGTGATTTCAGACGGATCAGAGAGCAGCTTCCCTCTCATCTGATTCTGGCCGGGGGCTGTACCTGGTTCTTCCAGATGGGCCACCCCCGTGTCACCTGGACTCAGCTGGGCCCTGCGGTCCATCAGCAGGCAGAATGCAGCAGCTCTGTGCTCTGGGACCTACGCCCGCCGCCTCTCACTTTCAGGGTAGGTTTTGACCTCCAACGCCCCAGGTGCTTGGGAACAGCCTGCGTGGGCAATGCCTCTCCCCGTCCCGCTGCAGGGGAGCTCAGCTGCAGCTGCAGGCCTGGACAGAAGCTGCCCACAGGGCCCCTGACTCTCCCCCAGTTCAAAGTGGTCCGAAGCTGCTGAGCTCCAAGGTGCAGTTTGAGGCCACATCCTCTGGCTCGGGGCTCAAGTTTCCTGCGAGTCTCCTGACCACATCCCCTCTTCCTCCCGCCAGGTTGCAAGTCGTTCAATATGATGTCCCCAACCGGTGACAACTCCGAGCTGCTGGCAGAGATCAAGGCTGGGAAGAGCCTCAAGCCGACTCCACAGACCAAAGGCCTCACCACTGTCTTCTCAGGCAGCGGCCAGGCGGGGGCCAATGTAGGTGACTGGCTGGCCCCGCTCCACTCGGGCCTCGCTCAGCCAATTGTCTCTGCCGGGGGAGGGAACTGGGTTAGGAACCGGATTAACTTTTTAATTAAGGGCGGCAAATTTGATTGGCTGCAATTGTCACAACAAGCTGGAATCCTCAGCAAAATTTAGCATGATCCGCTTTGTGCTGTAAGCAGGGAGCCGCCGGGGAGGGGTGCTGGGAGCCCAGGCGGGAGGGGCACTTTCCACAGGAGACAGCCGCTGCTCCCAGTAATCCCAGGGGCCCATGGAGCCCTGGAGAGTCGTGGGCAGCGATCGTCCCTGGACGGGCTGTGTACTCCAGCGCTAAAACCCAGGCAATGGCAGGCCTTCCTCCCGCAACCCCTGAGCCCGCTCCCCACAGAGCGCTCTGGCCAGGAGTCAATGGACCCTTCCCCCCGGGGGAGCCGCCAGCCACTGTCCTCATTGCAGAGCACCCGCAAAGACGGCGGGCTCGCCCCAGCCAGGAGCAGCTGTCCAAACGGGGCACTCGCCCTCCTAGGGAGCGCTGGGGTGGGGAGTCTCCAACGCACCCCAGAGCCAGCGTGGCCCCCCGAGGCAGGGCTGCTGTGAGGCTCCCGCGTGTACAGGGTCAATGGGTCTGACAGGAAAGAGGCTCCTTTCCCGGGGCTGTTTTGAGCCCTCCTGTCGAATTGAGTTCTGTGACTCACACTGCACCCCGAGGCCCCAGGATCCGCAGGGCCAGGCGCTGTACAAACACCTAGCGAGAGGCAGGCGCTGCCCCAAAGCCCATACAACAGATGCTGGGCGAGGGGAGGAGAATGGCAAAGTTCAGCCCCTCTCCAGAATGGCTCAGACACCTGGAGGAAGGGTCTCGGTCCCCACGGCTGCAGGGGCTGGGCTCCCCAGCACAGAATGTCCCGCACACAGGACTTACTTTGCAATGACAGAGGTGCCGGGACTTAAGCAATTTTTTAACTTTCATAACTGATGCAGCAAGTCCAGAGGTGCTGGGGCTCTGAACCGCCAGGCCCAGAGGAGCCGGGGCTCTGAACCGCCAGGCCCAGAGGGGTCGGGCTCTGAACTGCCAGGCCCAGAGGGGCCGGGGCTCAGCCCCAGCAAGCCCTGGCACAAATTAAGCACTGCCAGCATGGGGCAGAGGGAGTCCGCAGATGATCGGGGTCCTGGGCTCCCTCCCTCGGAGAGGCGGGTAACTTCTCTCTGAGTGAGCACCTTCTTATGTAGCATCTCCCTTGTGTCACACCACGCCCTGAACTAAAGCCCTCTCCTCTTTCTGCCATCCAGCTAGAGACTGCAGCTTCCTCCCCGCCCCCCGCGAGGACGCTGACCCCACCAACCACGCCCGATGCAGCCTCCGTCCCCAGGGCCGCCAGCTCCCCTGAGCCGGTCGTCAACGGCAACTCGCCGCTCATGGCCTTGGTGCAGCCCAGCCAGCTGGACATCGAGGCCCTGATCCCCACCCACGACGAGCAGGGGCGGCCCATCCCCGAGTGGAAGAGGCAGGTGATGGTGCGGAAGCTGCAGATGAAGATTCAGGAAGAGGAAGAGCAAAAGCGCAAGGTAAGAGGGAGGGCGGCCCTCCAAGTGCTGCAGTGCGGTGTGCTGTGACCGTCTTCTGCCGTGTGCTGTGAGAGGGGCCTGAGACAGCTGCTCTAACTGCCCTTGGGTTGGACCCGGCAGCTCAGAAAGGGGGACGGGGAACACAGGAACCAGCGAGCCTCGGCCAGCCGAGCTGCACAGGGCAGAATTTGGGCCTCCGGGACAGGTAGAGGAAAACCCCTCATCCCTCCCAGCCGGCAAAGTGCATTATGGGAGAGGCAATCATCAAGGCTTGGTGCAGACTAGCAGCCCCGGTGCCGCTCCGGTTGGTTCCAGGCAGCAGCTCCTTGTGTTGATAACGCTGAACAGGCAGGAGTCATTACGCGTGCCCAGCTAGTAGTGCCCAGCATCCGACAGAGCCTGCGACTTTATCTCAATGTCTACAGGAGAAGCAGACAGCCCAGCATCTAACCCATAACCCCCCTGTATAGCCCCCGATTTCCCTTGGGTCAATAGGCAGGAGTTCAGAGTTTTTCACCTTCAGAAACATGTCTTGCGTTCTACTCAGCATTGCCCAGAAAGCGGCTACAGGTTGGCGCACCAGCATGTCCACTCGCTTGGGGCGTTCGTCAGAGAGTGCTGGGGTCGGGGGAAGCATGTCTGACTTGACGGCCTGGCTCCCCCAGCCCCAGAAATGAGAGGGGAGGCTCCCACCTGCTCTGCTGAGCGGCCCAAGGATTCCAGTTGGGTTCAGGTGCCCACGAAGGGATGGGTCATGCCATCCTGGCTCACAGCGGGGGGAACTGCTTGGTGAGTACATCAGTGAGGCTCCATGCAACAGCGGGAGGCCAAGGTGCACTTGTGCAGCACGGTCTGTCTGTATCCATGCACACCCTGCTGTGCTAGGGCCCAAGCAGCCACACTAGCACTCACGACTGACACACCCAGACAGGCCCCGGTCCTGCCAGGCAGCCAAGGTAGCCCTACAGCGGGAGGAAAGCTTTGTGATGTAAAACCTCCCCAGAGGCAAGCCAAAGCCACAAGCCATCCCAGAGTTCAGTCTTTGCTAAGCTGCTTCTTGAGTGCGGGTCCCCAAGGGCTGCAGAGACGGGATCCATGGAAGGCCAGGCTGGCTGGCATGTCCTGGAGAACCAGAGAGGGGCCATGTAGGAGCCACCTGCAGCGCAGGGCATGTTAGCATGAGAGACAGCCCCAAGCGGAAGGAACATGCAGTCTGGGTGACACCTTTGTCCAAGAGCAGAGGCAAGCAAGCGGCTGCTTTCAGCCCTGCAGAGACGCTTGCTCTCACGTCAGCCTGGGCTTGTTGTAGAAACCAAATGCAGAGCAAGGTGGATAAACAGACTGGGCAGGGAGGCCAGGGGAAGCATCAAGGTCAAACCATATTTAAGACCTTTGCAGACGTGGTGGATTTTTCACAGCATCGTCTCCTGGTTTTCTCGTTAACATGGAAGGTGCTCGGGTACAATAGTGATGTGGTGGACACCGTTCCAGACCCTAAGAGAGACCCAGTCACAGAGTGGGTCTATCTGGAGGAGTCCAACTGGTAGCATGAGCAGCAATATGCCTCCTGGCGAGATGAAAGAACCCTCCCCACAACCGAATGAACATCTGCCTTAGCTGGACAGACCCCTGGGGGGCTGGGCCCCTCCCTCCACTGCAGTGAAATTCCCGCCGAAATGTGGTGAGGATTTGTATCCCACAGCGTCTGTACTGACTCCCCCCGCCATGGCAACGCATGCATTGCCTTGCTCCGCGTGGATTGTCTGAGGAGGGAGGCTGGGCGGAGATTTCTGAAGCTGACCAGACAATTGATCAGTGTCCCACACACGGCTCCCAGCCAGGTTAACCGGGGTTAGTGCAGCTAGTGGGCTTGGAAAAATCTCAGCCACGACTGATGCAGCAGAAGCTTTTTATTAATTGAAAGGGCTCAGGGGAGGATAACCGGGACCAAGGCTCAGCCCCCAGCACTGCTGTAGGAGCTGGGTAAGGGGCAACAGCCACGCCAGCTGGACTCGGGAACAGAGTGCGCTCACGTCCGGGGCAGTAGCCAGAACGGTCTGCTAGCCTTTCCTGGCGGGGCTCGGCCTGGTGGTGCCGTGGCTGCTCAGAGGCCTGTTCCGGCTGCCTTGGGAATTCGGCAGGTCCTGCTCAGCAGTGATTTGTTTTGCTGACGGTGAAAGAGCCCGTGGCTGTAACGGGGAGCTGTCCTTCCTCCAATTCCTGCTGCAATGGATCTCTGCAGTTCTGATGTCGGCTCCAGTGGGTTGGAGCCGCCTACCCCGTGCAGGGCTCTTACATCCGGGTAAATGGTCAGTTGTGGAGGATTAATTCTAAAGAAATCCGTAAGCCTCCATTAAAACCTACCTTAAAACCCTGCCACTGCGCAATCCTTTCAGCCAGGCCATCTCAGCGCTGTTAGAAAGTGACCCTGATAGTCAGTGATTTGGGGGTGCAGAGGAATTACTGCCACTCTCAGCTTGAAAAGTCTTTATTTCTCCCGTTGTTTTCTGGGCTTGGATTTTCTTTTAGACGCAGTTTGTTAGGGCCGAAGCCCAGTCCCCAATTATTTTCCTTCTGGACGTGCCTTGTTCACACAGAGGACCTGGCTTCCCTTCAGAAACGTTTGACCCGTTGAGATTTGTGTGTGTGCTGTGGAGAGTTCTGCATGAAATGAAGCATTCGGCATGAGTCTGAGCTCTTTGCAGTGTTCTGGTCAACTCTGAGATGCATTTAAACTGCAGTATTTAGCACACGTGGGGCTATCGACTATGAGCTACGCCTGTCACCTGAGCTGAAAGCTCCATCACGGGTCAGCTATTAACAGCTGGTAGAGGGTGCCCACTCCATCCAAACCAATGATCGCCCAGAGCTGCCATTTTCTACTTTAAAATGAGGACCCAGGGGAGGTTTATAAACAAAACCAAACCCCTCAACTCTCCCATTTCACACGGAGATGATACTGCAGGTTTAAATGTCTTACATGGTCATTCAGTGGTGTAATGAGTGAGCGGTTCCTGGAAGCATCTGCTGCTGTATCCTTTGATCAGGGACTAGCAACAACATATTCTTAGCAAAGTTCTCTCTCCAGCAGAGCGTGCGCGATGCAAACAGGCGCTCTCCTCCAGCCTCATTGCCTCACTCCATTGGCTTTGTATCGTCTGCCTTTGTCTACACTCTCCTGCCCTCTCCTTGCGTTCAGTATTTCCAGCCTGCCCATTGCCATTACACCACTAAGGACATGTAAAGTCTAGAGCGTGTGCAGAGAAAGGACAATGTGGAGCTCTGTCCTGAGGGAGATGTTTTTTCCCCCCTGCCTTAGCTTGGGACCGGGAGTTACTACAATCACGAAGGCTGGAGGTATTCCCATGCACACAATGGCATTCTGGGACCCTTCGGGCAGCTGATGACTGAGGAGGACATAATCCGCATTGAGAAGCAAATCGAGAGCCTCCAAGTGATGCACAAAGTTCAGACGGTGGAGATGGAGCTGGAACAGCTAGAGCATGAAATGCAGCAGCTCCTGCCGCTCTCTGCCGCCTTGGCAAAGGAGCATTTCACGACAAACCCCAAGCGCATGCAAGGCCGAGCCGATGACCTCCCGGCCTGGTGCAGCAAGATCTCCACTCTCCTAAAGAGCATGGCCATCCTCCTGGCTATGCTTGGGGGCAAGGCGGTCAACCTGGCAGACATGGTGAGCCCCGACATGTCCGAGCACACGGGCCAGGCCGCGAGCACCTCGCCCGAGGCAGCACCACCAAAAGAGGGCCCTGCTAACATCGGGAGATCACAGTCCTTCAGTTCCACTCGGGAGGAGGTGGAGAAGGAGATCATGCAATGTGGTGTGTCGGTGAAGAACCTGAAGGCCAATTATGAGTTGCACACGCTGTGCCAGCTGCCGGAGGCTGTGTCCAGCAGGGTGTACAAGCGGAAGAGGTCCCTGCCTGTGGGAACCATGCCATATAGCTACGGCCGAGAGCCCATCCTGGAGGAGGATTACATAACGAGCGGTGATCTGTTCAGTGCGCTAAGCGAAGATGCTGCAGCGGATGGCATTGAGCCACCCAGTATGCTAGAGCACGCTCCCTTGCCCGACTGCGAAGCAGGGCCCCGGCCCTCCAGGGATACAGAGGCACAGAGTGCGGCCACGGAGCCTTTCGGGGAGGCCCTGTTCAGCTCCGACCACCTGACCAGAAGCCTCCCCGTGCAGACGGAGCTGAGCTGCGTACAGGATTACATCGACATGCGGAAGGAGCGGATCGTCTACCTCTTCCTGGAGCACTGGAAGAAGTGGACGTTCACCGAGTCGGTTAGCCACGCTCGCCCCAAGAGGAAAATGGGTCTCGCCGAAACGCTCGACTCAGAGTTCAGCAAGGAGCCCAAGGCATATAGCAGCGCCCCAGTCCCAATGGCGACCGGGAAGAAACCCAGCGAGGATGACCGGCTCTTGTACTTCATGAAGCAAAGGCAGGTGGTGGGGAAGCTGATCGCCCACTGGAGAAACATCATCAGCCAGGTCCCGACGCGGCAGATCCGCCGTCTGAGCCGCACCAACATGTTGTACTGGCCCGAGCACTTCCTGCCGCACGTCTGTGGCTCCCCAGTGGAGTACGACAGCCTGACGCTGGACCTCTTCATGCTGGGCTACTTCCAGCTCCTGGAGATGAGCATGAGCCGCGAGGAGAGGAAGTTCCGGCACCTTCTGTGCTACGAGATGTTTGACCGGCTGGGCAGCCACAGCTGGGAGCTCATCCGCCAGTTCCACAAGGTGGTGATGGAGGAGATCGAGGCCGGGAAGCGGGACTGGCTGGATGGCTTTGAAGATCTCAAACAGGAGTTCTTTGGGGACAGCCTGGAGCCGGAGCAAGCGGCCGCAGTGGAAACAGAGGTCCCAGAAGGAACCCAGCCTCCACAGCTGGTCCATCAGGAATCCTGCCAGAGCTTAGTCAGTGATGTCCCACAGCCCGCTCCAGCGCCCGATGAACTGGGCCTAGCCCCTGCCCCTAAGAGTAGGGAGAGCTCCATCCAGCTGGTCTCCGAGCTAGGCGAGTTCAGTAATGAGGACATTTGTCGCTATATAGACCGTAGCTTCTCCTTCTGGAAAGAGAAGGAGGCAGAGATGTTTGATATCTGAGCTCTCCCCAAGCAGTGCCCAGCACACGCTGTGTTAGAAGCAGGCGGGGGCATCCACACCCTCGCCCCACACGGCTCACAAGTCGCAGGGAAAGGCGAGCGGATCCTCTTTGAGGTGGGATGTTGGTCCATCTCATAGAGGGAATTGCTGGCTGAGAAGCAGCTCCAGGGACAGCAGGGGACACTCAAACGTGCGCCGGCACCAGAGCACTTGACAAGAGCTGCTTTGGCTCAGTTAATTACTTGAGGGACCCGTTGTATTTCCAAGATGAACTGAGCTCCAACAGCTGTCTGAGCCCAAGACAAACCTTTGGGGAGAGCCCTGTAATCATTTTATCTGATGCCTCGGTGAAGAGCTATACGACAGACAAAAGAAGCACATATTCCCCGGCTGCACCCAGTACAGGATTCTACTGTGCAGACTAGGGACTCTGAATAGAAACAATGTAGTGTTCATGTAAGTAGCGTCAGAGGGGCCCCAATCCTGCAATCATTATTCAGGCAGGACTCCCATGGGCTTCAGCACTCCAGTGACCTCAATGGCAGTTTGGTTTGCATAAGGACGGCGGGATTAGTCCCAGAGTCTGCGGTGTTTTGTTGAATCCTGAATTCCCTACATGGACAGTCTCAACAGAGTCCTCTTCTTTCTCAAGTAAAGCTTCTTGTATAGCCGATGCTCCCTGCTGGCTGAACTGACCAGGGTGCGGCTGTAACTATGTGTCACATGAAGTTGTGGCTGGTTGCGGTTTCCTGTAGGAGGTGGTCTATGGATTTTCCTCTCGAGCAGTGTGTACATTTGCTGTCGTCCTGCATTAGCTGGAGGAAGAGCTAATCCCTGACAAATGTACAGTGACACAAGCTGTCTCCAGTTTTCTGCATTTTACAGACACTTCTTTAGCTAAATGTTTCCTGTAGCTGGGGAGCCAGTGATTTGGGAGTAGGAACTGGTATGAGCAGCTCCATCCTTCCTCTGGTGAGGTGGAGGAACATGCCACAGTTGCCCTGGGTCCATACTGAGCACAGGCGGAGTGCTGTACTGATTGGTCTCACAGTGCATGGTTCTGCAACCAGATTAGCAAATCCGTAGCATGTTCTAGCCGTGTGGCGAATTCCCTTTGATGCTGTGTGCTTTCAAACTACAGACCACTGGGCCCACGCTGTTCTTTGAGGCTTCCCAAGTCTGTTGCTTGCCCTAGTGGAATGTGCATGGCTTGGAATGGAGATAGGACCAGAGTGTTTATTGTATAGACATTTGGAAATGAGGTTTGCTTTACCATGGGGGGAGGGGGTGTGTGTGCGCACTTTGCATCTTCCCTAACACTGCTTGTGACGATGAAGGAATAAATCTCTCTGCTCTCAGAAGGGAGTGTCGAGGCTGTTTCCGTGGGATTTGGTGCCCTCGACACCTTGTTCTGGGGCACTGGCTGTTCCAAGCCCAGTGTTCTGTAAACACCCAAGGAATGGGGCCAGTAAGCTCTTACCAGATGCATATTTGACCTGGTGAATGTGGCCTGAAGCCCAGCGCCCAGCCTGGCTCCTGCAGCATCAAAACAGTCAACTTTAAAGAAGGAAAAAGGTGTGGGGGGGTAGCTGTGCCAAGCCCGCACCCCTGCCCTTTCCCAGCAGCTAGAAAGCCCTGCCGGCCTGCGTTCTTGTACTGCCTCACGTCTGCTAACTGGGTGTTGGAGCTCCCGCCCAGGGAGTAGCCCTGAGGGTTCACGCTTCCATGGGCCTGTAATTAAGCTAGACAGCAGGGAGGAGAGATCCAAGCATGGTGTGTGGGGAAACTTCCATCTGGCATCGCCCCCGTGGGCCCAATCCTGCTGCCAGTGGTTTTGGTGGTGGCAGGGTTGGGCCCCGTCTCATGGAGACACACAGATGAAATCAGAACCAGCCTGAATGCTGTCCCCAGCTCTGAGCATGCACATTTCACAGCCTGATCTATTGCCAAGCCTGGTTCCAAAACCCGTTGTGACATGAGAGGGGCTGTTCTCCCAGCATCCCCAGCACAAGCCAGGAATTACCTACATGCTCGCTCCCATGGGACGCGCCAACCAAGAGGGGCTGACAGACTCTCAGGGGCTTAGCTAGCCCGTGAGAGTCGCTCTCCGTAACCAAACCAGCCGTTAGACGGCAGCAGAGCCATGCTACGGAGGGTCCCGCCAGGTCACAGCCCCAACACTGCCCGGGAAGCAAGGGCTAGTGCAGGCCAGAGCTCACAGCCTCTTCTCCCACGGCTGCACATGAAAGCAGAGGCACGCGGTGGCAAGGGACGGGTCCTGCGTGCATCTCTTTACAAAGCTAGAGAACCGGCTCCTCAGAAACCATCAAGCAACCTGGGAAAGGGGGAGTTACGGGAAGGTTTGCTCACGCCACAGGTGCTGCCTCTGCTGTGTGGCGCTGTTGATTAATCAGGACACGTAACCTAACCTGGACGTCCCACGTGGCGTTAGTGCTGCCCAAGAGCTCTGGGGTAGCCTGCGTTGCTGTCAGACTGTCCCAGAGCCGTTGGTCGAGCTGTCTGCTGTAGTCAGATGTGCCTGGTCCCACACCAGACCTGATTCATTCTTTCAGTCTTAGGGGAGTGGTTGGCTTGGGGGAATCAGTGATTGGCTGCAGGAATATAGGCCTCTGCCCCCCACACTAGGTCCCATCTGATCGCCCATTGTTAGCGCTTGGCTGAAGACTGAGGCGTAAGGGCCAGGATCCCATCCTGTGGAGTTACTCTGCGATCACACTGCTGGGGTGGAGAGCAGGCCTGGCCCATCCCGTTCAAATCTAGCTCTGGAAGTAAAGGCTGAGAGACGGTCCTGTTGGCTGTCGCTTTGGTGGCCCGGGGGAGGCTGGTGTTTTTAATCCCATTCCCTCATCAAACACTAAAATAGCATCCCCTGGGCTAGCACTAACGGGCAAAGCCACCAACTGCCCAGAGGGAGGATGCTGAACTAACCTCTCCCCTCTCGAAGGGGCTCTCCAGGGCAGGGTGCGGCAAAGTGCTGGGGACAGCACAGGGGACCTTGCACTGGCTACAGTTTGGTCATGGCCATGCGTGAGCTCCCTGCCAAGCAGTGCTGGGAACAGCCATCAGCTGGCCTGCGACAGTCTTCCACCGCTCTTCCTCTGGCGTCTGGCTCGCGTTCACTGAGTCACACAACCTGTCCCCTGCTGTGGTCCCGAGAGATGCCCCCGGCTGTGCCTGAGAACTGTCCTAGCAAGCTGGACGGAGGGGCTGCGGACACACAGCTCATGCAGCAATGGAAAGCAGGCGGGGAACGCTGGCGGGATTATTTGCGAAAAGGCCCATGTGGCGTGCCCAGCCCGCAGAGCCCGGTGGGTAGCTAGCCAGAAGCAGGGCATGCGTCTGCCCCTCCATGCGGTGCCATTTCTACTTTGCTCTTAGGCAGGGCGGTGCCAGTACAAACAACTCTCCAGCTCCTTCTAGGCAGCAACCTCTGGTGGCCACAGCGCCCATGCCACACTCAGCGCGAAATCTCCTTCAGCACAAGTGGAGCATTGAGCTCCTGCCCCTTGTATAACGGCCCTGCTAAGCTCTGGCCAGCCCAGGGTACCGGGAGCTACCCAAGTGTCCCTCCTCGCCAGCCAAGCCGCTCAGCTGAGGAGTGTTCTGCTGACTTTTGGCCAGGTGGGGGTGCGCGTGTTAGCAGGGCCTGGCCCCCCCAGAGCTGTCTGACTCTAGCCACAGCCACTCCCTGCTCTGGGCCTGCTGTGTCGGGGCAACGGCGGTGCCGTGCTCTCCATTGCACGCCTTCCTTTCTGGGGGGCAACGGGCTGTTCTTTGTAACCTTCCATGTGTCCTCAGGGTTCTCCCCTGCCCTTGGCAACGGTGGCACCTCTGCCTTTCCCTGCAGCCTCTTGGGTCAAAACTCCCCCAGACGCCACGTGGCCACCTGAGAGCCACGGAATTCCCCCTCCCCCTTTGGCAGCCCTGCCCGATCAACCGGCCGCCTCCCCTCTTCACTGCTTGGGCTGGTCCAGCTCCATAGGGCTGGCCTAGGTGAGACGCGTCCTCCAGCCTAGCTCTCCTGTTCCTGCTGCCCTCCCTCCAGCTCTGCAGGGGCTCACGGGCCTCCCTAATGCCTTTTACTGTCTTACAGGAGAAGGAAGAAGAAGCTCGCTTGGCCACCATGCCAGCCTGGAGGCGAGAGATCCTGCGGAAGAAGATGGAAGAGGAAAGGTGAGTTGTCCCTGAGCTGGGCCATGACGGTGGCTGCCCGATAGCTGTGCCGCTGGGAGCTAATTGTATTTTCTTTCTCCTTGTTTTCACAGAGAGCAAAAACGGTGAGTCCTGCTTCTCCATTTACTTCTCCAGTAGCCTAAGAACCCAGTCCGTTCACTCCTGGCCAGGCCCCTGTACCCCGGCAGGGCCAGACGAAGCAGGCTTGTGTGCTTTGCTTTGCTCACACCCTCGCTCCACACCGACCAGTTCAGTGCCAGGGGCCTGAGCTTTGCAACCAACATCCCCATGTTTGTTTTGTTTCTAAACAGAAAAGAGCAAGAAAAATTGAAGCGCGAAGAGGAGGCGAAGGAGAAAGCGCAGTCAGAAAAGCTAAGGACTCTTGGGTACGATGAAACAAAACTAGCCCCCTGGCAAAGGCAAATTATCCTCAAGAAAGGGGATATAGCAAAGCATTAGGCGCTCAATAGTCCCTCTCTCCTCTTGGGAATTTAAGAACTTTCTTCCTTAACGTGAGCTGTTCAGTAGGTCAAGGAGGGGCCAGCTGCTCTTTCCCACTGCAGACACTACCAGCTGAAAAGTCATTTACTACTTAATGGCCTAGCTAGTGTCCATCCCTCTAATGAAATAAATGCAACAAGGGTAACCACTAACATCACAGAGAACGCTGTCCCTGTCTAGCAACGCCCTGGTGAGCTGCATCCATAAACAACTTAGCTTGAAAGAGTTTTAGGGCATGGGAAAGGTTTTCAAAAGTGGAACTCACAAGTGAAACTAAGTCAGTGAGTAGCTGTGTATGGGATCAAAAGAAACTCCTCCGTGACTGTAAATATGGTCGACTCTGTAGACGGTTCTGTTCCACATAAAACCTTCCCTCCACCTTAATACTGAACAGCATTCCTTTAAGTGTCTCCTTGCCCAGCCTTTCCACTCCCTGTCAGTCATTTGTTTACCATAAACTATACTTTTACCAGGAATAGTGGAGATCCTACAAGGCTATGCAGACAAGCTGAATGTGGGTTTATGAATGTTGTGTATATAGAGAGCCAGTTGCTACTAGTATCTGTTCCATTGGTGCCCTGTAGATGCTGGCATATAGACCATGCTTGGGTATCATTTTGCAAAATGGACATTTTAAAAGAAAATTTATGGTTAAAAACAGTTCTGTGCCCGTCGGGCTGATGCGAGCCGTTTCTTCAGCTGCCATATTACGTCTAGCCCCTGCTCCTGCATTGGCACCATTGCCATTAGAGCAGGGGGGAATTGTTCTGTTTTCTATACGTCTTTGTCACGTGTTTCCTGGAGCTTCTAGAGGGAGATTTTCAGCTTGTTTCTGACCTAGAACTTCTATGTCTTCACCAATAAAACACTAACCACCTCCAGGCATTTCCTGTTCCTTTCTGTGGTCCCCCCTCGCCCCTACACACAAGGAGCTCTGTCCACTCGGCTCCGGGCCCTGCTCCCCGAGCGCCGGCCAGGTGTCCACTGGGTGCCCTGTGTGCTTAACACCAGCCCCCAGCTGGCTAGACCTCGCTCCCAGTGCCAGAGCATCAGTGCAGGCAGTGTGCCCTCCCCACCACCCTGGGGCCCTGCGCCTGGGGCAGCCTCTCCCCCCGCTGGGAAGGGGGGAGGTCTGTTGTGAAGCCCTGGGGGCTCCCCTGCATCCATGCTGGGCCTGCTTGATCACTGCCCCCTGTGGTCTCAGAGCACGGCCCAGACGCAGTCGCAGGCTAAAGCCGCGGGCAAGAGGCTGCAGAGGGTGGCCAGGAAATTGCTTCTCACACCTCACTCCAAGGCTTCCTGGCTGGGCCCAGTTCTCCTCCAGCCACCGCCTCCCCGACATCCACTCTACTGGCCCCTGCCCAACCTTCCCTCCCCACCACAGGGCTCTGCCCCCCCAACTCTCTCCTTCCCCCACTGAGCTCTGGCCCCTTCCCAAACCCTCCCTCCCCCACCACTGGGATCTGCCCCCCCCCCACTCTCCCTTC